>NC_090648.1:497765157-497830157 GCF_040937935.1 Hyperolius riggenbachi
AGTACTTAGATCATTAGAGAAGCTCACAGGACACGTGTACACACACCAGCTCCACCACCGACATGGCCCCGATCGGCCACCTCGGTAAACTTCAGTCTAATGTGTGTACAGTGCTTAATGGACACCCGAGGCGAAAATAAACGAATGAAAAACAATTGTATCCATCTTCCTTCTCCTAAAAATGACTTTTTAAATTCAATGAAGTATGCCACAGTGAAAAATCTATAAACTATTGACCCTTTCTATCTCTTTCCTGCTCTCAGAAGCCATTTTCTACTAGGAAAGGGTTTTATAGTTGCAATTTCTTATCAGTGAGGGTCACACAGTAGTCACTTCCTGTCTGAGTCAGGACTGAGTCAGCCACTTACATACCTGTATTTAACGCTTTCAGGCAGAGAAAGAAAAAAAGGAACAGCACAGTTATTTATGTGGTAGGCACTATACATACACATGTCTATCATCATGTCACCTCGGGTATCCTTTAAGACAGCTAAGGAATAAGTCATGCATGCAATGGCCCACATTAAGGGGTGATGGGACTTCTCTGACATCCCTCCCTCAAGAACAAGGTAAATACACCACATGTGAAATATACATAAACCAGGGCTGGGGAGTCTGTATAAAAAAAATCATCTGATTCCAATTCCTCAGTTTATGAAACCACCGTCTCCAAGTACCCGAAATTTCTCCAACTCCTCAACTCTGACTACAGAGCCCTGACAAACTCATGAGTATTCAGTCAGAGGAGGCGGGTCCTTTCTGCTTGCCACAATGCCATTTTGAAAGGATTTATCAGACTCGGGTGATAAACAGTAAAAGGAACTTTTTAGACACGCGATTACGCGGGTCTTGTAATGTACTGCTCTGACTCTGCATCAAAATATGGCTAGGGATGATAAATTATGCAAATGCATGCAGTTTGAAAGTGGACCAATCAATTTAAACCAAAGTTTAAATTGATTGGTCCATTTTCAGACTCATATTTGCACATAAATTAGCATAATTTGCATAAATTTGATCATCCCTACTAAGGAATTAGAACTGAGTTACAAAAGAAGATGATAGTGATTTATGCATCGACATTTCGAAGAATAATAAATGAGAACAGGTTGTGGATTTCAGCCTGGAACCTGGAAAGCAATACGTATTCCTGTAGCCCGGCGTGGCGAAATATTAACAGCCAGGCAGTGCTAGCTGATCTTTGAGGCCTCTTTCTGTTGCCGCGTCCCACATTTGGCTGCTTGTATAACTGAGTTATGCGGCCCACAAACTCAAGACGCTAAAAAGCTTAAGGGATCAAGTGAATAAATGATGTAACTGCCCAGGGCCGAGCCAAACAGGGGCACAGTTCTGACAAATCTCAGCTCTTCATCTATAAACATAAACAAGGGAAATCATAACGTGACACTGAGAAGTCATAAACTCTCAATAACGCTATCTAATCAGCATTTGATTGATGATTTATCCTCTTTCACACTAGTGCGCAAATATATATATGGTATTACTGTACTTGTCACCAGTACCGGTGCAGTAACAGGTTGTGTAGCCCGCATGGTTTGCTGCTCCATCATCGCTTTTTTTTTTTTTACTGTGCAGGTGCCTTTACAAGCTTTGTCACCCACCATCGACAAATTGCTGCGCTTGTCTTAATTTGTGCTGCTCTGCAGTATCGTTAATGCCTCTGTCTGCCTCAGCCCCCCCCACCGCCAGCAACATCACAGACTCCGCCCCCACAATTGCCACAGGGATAGACTGCACAACAATGTGGGCAGATTAATTTTAATAGGGCTGAACTTCAGTACAACGTGGGTAGAGTGATTTGTTGTACTGTCTTTTCCTCCGCCCACTATGTAGTGCTATCTCTTATGAAAATGTATTTACATAAACATAGGATAATTTTTATTGATGGATATGTTAAAAAGACATATTATCCATCAATAAAATTATCATGTTTTTATATATATACTGATAGGGCTATGTCCTTCTGGACTCTAGTGTTTGAATTAATTTCCCTGGTACACCCTTTCTTTCAGCTAGTGCTTACATAAACATAGGAGGCAGGCAGGGGTGGCATGCCTGAGGGGATAACAGTGACCTTTTTGGGAGAGTGTTCTGGGGGGGTTTGCCCAGCCACAAAATACTTACCGATACTCCAGAGATGTCCTGCATTACGTTGTGGGCTCCTAGCGGCTTCCGGCGCCCGTGCACGCAAGTCGGCATGTCACGTGATCCACTGTGGGTCAGCTGACACTCCGGCATCCGTGCACAGGTGGAGCCGGAAAGTGGCTAGGAGCCCACGAGGTGCTGCAGGACGTCGCTGGAGGATTGGTAAGTATTCTGCCTGCACCTGGGGGAGATTTGTGCTATTTCAGCCAGTTGCTCAAGCAATCAGCAAGCACATGTATCCAACACCAGGCGATTTCCCCCCTCCTCCCCCCACGGTGCTGGATACCAGGGACTCTGCTGTATAAAGCCTACTGATTGCAAGTAACCAATCCAAAGCTCAAAATTGATCAGTTTCTCGATTGGAAGCATTGCACTTTAAAGTGGAACTCCAGTGAAAATAATGTAATAAAAAAAGTGCTACATTTCTACAATAATCATGTATAAATGATTTAGTCAGTGTTTTCCCATTGTAGAATCTTTTCTTTCCCTGATTTACATGCTGACATTTATCACATGGTGACATTTATACTGCTCGCAGGTGATGTCAGTGGAAGTAGCTGCTGCTTGCTTTTTTGGCAGTTGGAAACAGCTGTAAACAGCTATTTCCCACAATGCAATAAGGTTCACAGGCAGGAAACTGCCAGGACCATGGTTTCCTGTGGGAGGGGTTTCACCACAATATCAGTCATAAAGCGCTCCCTGATGGTCAGTTTGTGAAAAGGAATAGATTTCTCATGTAAAAGGGGGTATCAGCTACTGGCTGGAATGAAGTTCAATTCTTGGTCACGGTTTCTCTTTAAAAATATAACGAAAAAAAAAAAATTATGCCACAAAGGCCATATCCCAAGAGGTCATGTGACCACTCTACCATCCGAACCTGAATGCCGGGGGATCCTGACTACAGGCAGGAGAAGCTACTGCCAGATTCTGCTGTGACATACTTCTGCGTCGGCTGTACTACAACATCCCCGCAGCCGGAGACACAAAAGTCTCCCGGTGTCATTGTGCAGCTCTGTGCCGTGGCCGGCTGTCACCGGATACTCTGTAACTGGATAGGAGGAGTTGGGTTTTAGTGACAGTGAAAAAAGAAAATGGTCCGTTTAGCAATTCATTCATTCTACAGACAACATGGAACATATCTGACGACACTTGCTGTTGCCTCCTTCAATTTGAGGATTGAACAGACAGTACACTCGGATTAAGTTCAATCCTGCAGCGTCAGATAGAAGAGTCATTGGCTCAGGTGGGATGAAGTGAGGCATGTATGCTGTGTTTCTTATCAAGTCACAATTTCAGCAGGACTGTGGAGTCGGAGTTGAAGTCAGAAGTTTCATAAACTGATGAGTCGGAGGTCGAAGTCGGATGTTTTTTTTTTACCAAATCCACAACCCTGGTAAGTATTAGACTGAGGAGTCGGAGCCATTTTGGGTACTTGGAGTGGTTGATTTTGTACCGACTCCACAGCCCTGAATTTCAGAAAACCGCTTGCTCCCTTGCTACTTGCAACCAGGGATGTGCTCAACAGTAATAACAAGTGCTTACTCGGGATTCGAATGAGCCTTAATTGCTGCAGCTGAGCGGCTGGATTACAAGGGGTTATTTACCTATAATTCCGCCGTCTGCCCTGCGTTCCAAACAGCTTGCACGCATCCTATTGGCCGCGTTGCAAGCCTCACCACTTCCTCCTTGCGGCTTGAAGGAAGAATTATGACGCATGACGGCAAAATTATGGGTAATTAACCCCTTGCAATCCAGCCACGGCAATTAAGGCTCATTTGAATCACGCGTAAGCACTCGTGATTACTCGAGAGCACACCACCGCTTGCAACGGTATAGTGCTCACATCACTTTAAGGCGTGTACACATGCACAATGCGGCCAAATGGATTGGGACTCGATCACAACACTTCTGGAGCTGAGCACTGTACAGACAGCTGCCTCCTCTATAGCTGAGTGACACATCTGTTATGGGGATGATGAGCAACCCAAAACTGAGGAGCTTCTGCAAGCAAAGGTACGGAGGGGAACAATGGATTCAGTAACCACCTGTAACTTAAAGAGTAACTGTCGCAAAAATCTTAAAATGTAAAACATATACAAATAAGTAGTATGTTTCTTCCTGAGTAAAATGAGCCATACGTTTCTTCTCTTCAATGCTGCTAACATTTACAGTAAGTAGTAGAAATCTGACATTACCGACAGGTTTTGGGCTAGTCCATCTCTCCATAGGGGATTCTCAGCATGGCCTTTATCCTTTATAAATACACTCCCTGAAAAAGATTAATACAAAGATGCTGCCCAGCCTTCCTGCTCACCGTACACTTTTTGGCAGTGGGATGGAATAACTGCCATTCATTAAGTGCATTTTGAAAATAAAGAAATCCCAGTGAACCCTCCAATGAGGAGATGGGCTAGTCCAAAACCTGTTGGTTCTGTCAGATTTCTATTACCTACTGTAAGTGACAGCAACATAGGAGAAAAGTAATTTATGGCTCATTTTACTCTGGAAGAAACCTACTTCTTAATTGCATATGTTTACATATATTTTACATTTTAAGATTTTCGGGAGAGAGGTCCTTTAAAGATTTGGGGATAAAGCTGTAGTCTAACTAGATGCTCGACTGACTCTGCCGTGACGCCTGGCTGAGGCCAAGAACAGTCTAGCATGTATACGACGCTTCAAAAGCGCAAAGCGTAGTGGGGGGGGGGGGGGAGGGATTAAATAATAGTGTATATAGTATTCAAGAAAGGCTACACCAAGCATAAACTGCAATACAAAGGACAGTTAGCAAAATATTATCTACAACAGCTAAACCACTGAGAACAACAAACTGGTGGGGGTGTAAATGATCACAATGGAAATAACGAGTGTTATGCTGTGTGAGCAGATATCCAGATATATGCCTCAGCGATATCACGTGACATCATGTAAACTGTGCTGAGACAGCTCTGCGACACAGACACCATCGCTGATGCCCCAAGGTCAAGCCAGGCATAAAAACACAGGAAGCACAAGATACAGAAACTAGCAGCCGCTTCACACTACAGCACAGTTGTAGTGTTGTGCTGCTTCAGACGGCAGTCTGCCATGCAGTGTTACGGCACATTCGCCCAACTAGTGCAACAAGCAGCTTACACAATCCAGCTTACGGGTACATCGCAGTGTGGCAAGCCTCGGAGGAGGAAACACTGGACTATTCAGCAAGTCTTCCTGCTAACACCCAGACTACTGGCACAATACAAATCCCATGCCAAGAAAGTAAAGACAAAGGCCACAATTCACTGAGATCACACTAGTGATAAGGCAGGTGAAAACGTACCACCACACATCGATCAGTATCTTAAAGGACACCCGAGGTGACATGTGACTTGATGAGAAAGACATGTGTATGTACAGTGCCTAGCACACAAATAACTATGCTGGGTTCCTTTTTTTTTCCTTTCTCTGCCTGAAAGAGTTAAATATCAGGTATGTAATTTCCTGACTCAGACAGGAAGGGACTACAGTGTGACCCTTACTCATAAGAAAATACAACTATAACACACTTTCCTAGCAGGAAATGGCTTCTGAGAGCAGGAAAGAGATAAAAAGGGTCAATAGTTCATAGATTTTAGCTCTGGCATACTTTAATGAATGTGTCATTGAGCAAAAACAATAAAACAGTTAAAACTTAAATAGTAGATTTAAATGTAAAATAAAACTGTGGAGTATCTTAAAAAGTCATTTTTAGGAGAAGGAAGATAGATACAATCGTTTATTTCATTAGTTTATTTTTGCCTCGGGTGTCCTTTAAGTGTTACCGTAATTCACTAAAGAAGCTTGCCTTATTAACCACTTACATAAAAAAACGACAGTATTTCTACGCCCTGTGTGAGGCCTGTTCCAGGGGGTAGATATACTTCTCCCGCCACGATCGCCGATGTGCGCGCTCCCGCACCCATTCTTGTTGCCGCCTGTTAGTAGACAGATCAGTGAATGGGAACGCAGTTGATCTAAGTGCCTGTGATCAATGAAGAGCGGCATCAATGATATGCCGTGGTCACTGACAAAATGAAAGTAACATATGCACGCATTCCTGTTAGTGTATTAACAGTACGCAGAGGAAGATAAAGTGGGGGTACATCTAGAGGCCAAATAGTAAAAATACACCCTACATACATTACATGTAATAAACATACATAAAATATCCCATAAATTAACCCCCTTACCTCCCCTACCATAGTTACCAATATTAAACACCTGTACAATTTTTTTTTTTAGAAGTAAAATTATATATATGTACATACATATATACATATATACACACATATACACCTTAGGTACTTAACTTTTTAATATATATATGTCATAAGGGTATATTACTGTTATTTTTGCAAATAAGGGCTTGTAATTAGTGATGGACGCAAAACGAAAAAAACCACCAGCATCTTTATTTTCAAATAAAATATTGTCGCCATACATTGTACTAAGGATATAATTTAAATGGTGCAATCACCGGGGCAAATAACATGTGTGGGGATTATCTTATCTACAGCAGCACTTATTTTAAAACTATAAAGCCCCATCTACACTATGAGAGATTGCAGCGATCCGGCGGCTCGATTAGCCGCCGGATCGCCTCTTCCGAGTGCCCGCCGCGTCCCCGCTCGCCGCACGTGCGCGCATTCGATTCCCCGCTCGTGCCCGCTCGTCCCCACTTATCTTCCGCTCGATTCCCTGCCGTTGTCCCCTCGCGGGGAGCGAGCAGGGAATCGGCGGTGTGGAGATCCGTCCTGTCGGATCTTATCAATCGAGCCGCATCAGCGGCTCGATTGATAAGGAGCATCGCGGCCGCATCTACTCGTGTAGATGCGGCTTAATGGCTGAAAACTGAGTAATAATCAATTTTTTTCTTCGTATTCCCATTAAAAAAAAAAAAAAAAAAAAAAAAAAAAAAAAAAGCAAGATGTAGATCATTTCTTTGAAATAAGTAGTGATAAAGTTATTGGCGAAAGAAAGGGAGGAGCGCAGAAAGGTGAAATTGCTTTGGTCCATAATGGGAACACAACCTGTAGTGGTCAAGTGGCTAAAGGACAGATCACAGCCAGAAATGAATATAATGTCCTGTCAGCCACATCCACATAGGCCTGTCCTGAAAGACATCAGTCATAAAGCTGAACTGATTCTCAGAGCAGCTATTGGAGTCGCACATTCCAGCTAAGCGTCACATGAATACCTGCATTCCCCTCATCTGTGAGCAGCTCATTGATGAGGAACAAGGAACGATTTATTCTCCCACAGACCAGATGGACCTTAAAGAGCAACTCCGCTGGCCAGCATCATTGTTTGAATCCTTTTTAGGTAACATCTTTATAAAGAATAAAAGCCTTGCTGAGAATCCCCCATAAAGAGATGGACTAGCCCAAAACCTGTCGCTTCTGTCATATTTCTACTACTCACAGTAAGTGACAACAACATAGGAGAAAAGTAATATATGGCTCATTTTACTCTGGAAAAAACATATTTCTTATTTGTATAAGTTTGCACATATTTTAAATTTTACAATTTTTCAATAGTGTCCCTTTAACCTCCATTTTCCATAAGTCCACTGACGGAAGCGACAGCACAGTGGATTTTGATTGACAACTGCTCCAGAGGTTGACGTCTGAGGTCACATGACCCCATTCCATAAGAGGTAAGGATGAGGGCAAATCATGAAGGGCAGTTATTAAAGATTGATGTGGGAGTGCCCAGCATTGTTGTACAACCTGTCATATGCCATATGGTTGCATAAGTAAGACTTTCCAAAACATCAGCCTAAAAGTCACACAGAATTCACAACAAGGATGCTAAACATTCTGAGTTGATGCCAACTTTGGAAATGCACTTGATTGGTTCATTTCTATGCTCCATACATTTGCATACATTTTAAAGGGAAGCTATCAAAAGTAAACTAAAATCCTAAATGCCACATACATTTCCAGTAATTACTAGTGAATAGCAATGCAAAGGCTTTCTTTCATCTTTTCATGTTTTACGTGAAGAGAATGACATTTACAGAGAATAGTTCTCACTGTGGACATTACTATGGAGGACTGTGTCCAGCACATCCAGCATAGAGAAACAATCTTCACTAGCTATAATACTGTGACTGGAATCTGTTCAGAATGCAGGGCTGTGGAGTCGGAGTCGTGGAGTCGGGCAATTTTGGGTGCCTGGAGTCGGAGTCGGGAAAAAATGCACCGACTCCGACTCCTAATGAATTTGTAACTGTAATTAAAATAGAAAATATGATAAAATGTTCTATTTCTCAGATAATAGTCATTAAAAATAATGTATATATACAGTATATATACAGTAATAGCTGTGCTTAGTCCACAAAAATGAAATAAACCAATCAAAATTAGTTACTTGTGCTGCTTCAATAAAGCAGTCCCCTTATTTTTAAGGTCAGATATACATATCTGATTGTGACTGTATATATGATGTGTACACAGGAATCTCTTATATATACTAAATAACATCTATGCTGTAAGAATAAAGCCTGATGTGTAGCTATGTGACTAATAGAGATGGTCAATGAGATGGAAATAATTCTGCATTGATGCTGATTTATGCAAATGTATGCACTCCCTTTGCTGATGAAATAAAATAATTTGATATGTTATTAAAATTTGGTTTGGTGACTACAAATTAAAGGGTAACTGAGACGGATGAAAAGTAAAGTTTTATACATACCTGGGGCTTCCTCCAGCCCCCTTCAGGCTAATCAGTCCCTCACTGTCCTCCACCACCCGGATCTTCTGCTATGAGTCCTGGTAATTCAGCCAGTCAGCGCTGTCCGGCCGCATGCCGCTCCCACAGCCAGGAACATTCTGCACCTGCGCAATAGTGCTGCACAGGTGTAGTACGCTCACGGCGGAGTGTGTTCATGCGCACTACGCTTGACTGACTCAAGTACCTGGACTCATAGCAGAAGATCCAGGTGGTGGAGGAGGACAACGAGGGACTGATTATCCTGAAGGCGGCTGGAGTAAGCACCAGGTATGTATAAAACTTTAATTTCATCTGTCTCAGGTTTACTTTGTTACACAGTAGTACTATACTCTACATATGCACTCCCCACAGAGCTGCAGGGAATCCACTGAGAATGCTGTGCACATTGAACACAGAGGTGTTGTCTGTTTACAATCTCCTCATTCCCCTGCAGAGTACCTGCACATCATTCTTACATGTACCCACACTTACATTGCCTAGGGCCTGATAGATGTTCTTTGTTCCGGTTGTACCTTTTACAAGTACTCTTACCAAGGACTAGTTTTAGTCTAAAGGGAATAAATATAGTAGTCTACATATCCTTCTCACTTCAGTTGTCTTGCAAAATTCCTAAGCGTTGGCAGTTAAGAGACGAATTTCATGTTACATACTTTTAATCAACAAAATTGTAATATGCAAATTAGAGGAGTCGGAGTCGTGGAGTCGGAGTCGGAGGAATCCTAAACTGAGGAGTCGGAGTCGGTGGATTTTTGGACCGACTCCACAGCCCTGTCAGAATGACAGAATAATATAGCTCAAATGTGTGTAAATAATCATCAGCTGAAGCTCCGTGTGTCAGTTTACAGCCAGGTTACGGTGTAGTTCTGCCTCCCCCTCCCCCCAAGCCGACACAAAATTGTTACAAAACAGCTGGCAAACAAGACTTTTTTTCCACACAGGCTGTGCTGAGAGACCTCTGAAAAGCTTTCTAGTGTTGCTGGCTTTACAGGTATGTGGAGTTTACAGAAAAAAAAAAACGTTTGATAGTTCTTTAAAGCGGAACTGTAAATAGTTTTTAAACACAGTGTTTAAGTTACCTGGGGCCTGCAAGCCCCCAGCAGCCGCCCTGTCCCGCACCGGTCCTGCCCGAGCCTCCGTTCTCCTGCCGCCATTCCGTTCTGTTCCTAGACTTCTAAGTCGATGCCAGCGCGGCTCCGGCCAAGCGTATCTTCTCTTCGCTTTCCCCTCCGCAATAGCAGAGGACGCGAAGAAAGGATACGCCTGGCCAGGCGGCGAAACCGAAAGCAGCTAGCGGCGGGAGAACGGAAGCTCGGGTGGGACAGGGCGGCTGCTGGGGGCTTGCAGAAGCCCCAGGTAACTTAAACACTGTGTTTAAAAACTATTTACAGTTTCGCTGTAATGACTATGAATTATTCACTAGCATTTCCTGACAGCGTGTTGCTACTTCCTATACAAGGAGGGTTTCCAGAGCGCCCTGGAGCTTCAGGGAGGAATCGCACAAATCCGCAAACCTGTTTTCAAAGCATACATTCTGTGGTCATTCACAATAAAATGTGTGTGTCTACCAAACAACGCTTAACCCATACGAAAATGGCCCCCTACGTGCGGAAAAAATAAAATATATATATTTTTTTTAAACGGGCCTGAACTCAGAACATCCTCTCAGCTCTAAATGATAAGCAACAGCATAATAACCTTTAAGAAAGACAGCTTTGTTACAGCTGATACAAATCCTGCAATAAATCTGCAGTGTGTCTACTTCCTGCTTTCATGGAAGCAGACATCAGGTTAACACCCTGTGCTTACAAATTAGTTGACACAGTTGAGAGATCAAATAACTTGTGCCGAGTCACAGATAAAGGGGGATTAGACAGGCTAAACTCTCTAAAAACATACAGGGTGCATTTCTCTATGATTTCACACAAGATGAGCGAGTCCCCTTTTAACATGATCTGTCATTCCTAATCCATTTTCCCACATCTAGAAACCCACATAAACAGCTGAGCATGAGACATTGAGGATTGTACAGAGTACAAAAAAACTATAACATTTTGACTAAAAGGATAGCGTTAGCGTTATAGGCAGATCTAACTTTAGCTACTGACACAACCACTTTGGATCAAGATGAAAAATCGATCGAAATTATGATCAGCCGGGCCTGTTGGAGCATCAATTTCTTGCGCAGTCAATCACAGTCATCTTATCTACTAGTTATTGACGAGGAAAACTAACTAGTGTATGGGAAGCATTTGTTTGTTTCAAAATACAAAAGCAATGGCTGATTTCTCTAAAATACATTAAAAAAAAAAACTAAAAAAAAAACTATGGGTTGCTTTCAAATTGCGGTTTCTTGCTAGTTTCCTGAAGAGATACCAACAATTATTTCTACATTTTAAGGAACGTACACAAGTCCAACTTTTTCCAAAAAAACGACAAGTTGGACGTGTGTACGCGTTGTCCAGCAACTGATAACAGCCGGTTTGCCCTATCAGCTTAGCAGATCCGTTGGACCAACTGTCGTTCAAACAACTGTCAGGTCCGTACGTGTGTACAATGACTTCTAGTCGTTTGTCCAACTAATAGACGTTCAAACATACGGTCATTTGATTAGTCGTTAAAACTAGTCCATTGTCCATTATAAAGTTGGTTAAACGACATGTAAATTAGGCGAATTAGCATATCAGCCGCTTTATTGTTCAGTTTGTGCAGGACGTTTGAACGACTTGTTGTTTGCACTTCAAGTCGTTCAAAGACCAGTTTAAATGCCAATTAGGCGTCAAGTTGGACGTGTGTACGCACCTTTATGCTGGGAATACACAATGAGATTTTTCAGCGGATTTACTGTCCGATCGATTTACTAATTGTTTTACATTCACTTCTATGAGAAATCAATCAGAAAAACGATCGAAAATCAGACCGGACCTGTTGGAAATTATCGAACCATCTATCTGCCAAAAAATCTCATGGTGTATTCCCAGCATTACAGGGGAGGGATTAGCTCAATTATGCGGGAGACAGAAAACAGGATCACCTGCCTCCCCCAAACAATCCCTAATTATCTCTCAGCCTCTGCAGGATTATCACTTGTTTGGCAAACAGAATGTGAAAGCCACCAGTTTCTATAAACAGCTTTGTGTCAACAAGCCAGACCACTGAAGTGTAGTCAGGTCAGGTTTTGCCCACCGATTGGCTGAATACAAATCGCTGAAACTTCTCTTTTCTCACAGTGCTTCATGCAAGCTCTCCAATGACATGCAAAGTGAGGCAAACAAGTTCAACCACACAAACAGCAGTGCAGAGAGACCAGTTACGCTGGACTGTTCTCGGCTGAGGGGGCTGCGGGGTAACATTTAGTCTGTGAGGTGCCGCGTCTGTTTCCGGACGTGTCACTCGTGCTGTATGCGAAGCGATGGTGAATAGCCAGCAATAGGGATTTGGAAGCGTGCTACAGAAACCTGCAGCGTGCATCCAGAATCCTACCAGACGGCATGCTGGTGTCTGAATAGGCAGTGTCTCCCCACCAGGCTCACATGCGAGGAACCGCAGTGTATTCAGATGACAACGGGCCCTAAGTCTAGCCCAACAACCACACTGGTGCTGGTCTCCTCCAACGATTTATCGGGCCGCTGTCACCCGATGCTCACTTGTTAAAGGTCAACTGAAGCGAGAGAGATATGGACGCTGCTAACCTGAACGATTTTAGGAAAAGATTGAATCGAGCTATTTCTGTCCGAAATCGCGATTTTGATTCGCAATTTTTTTGTTCCCCCTCTGTGCCTCTCTGTCCCTGTCTCTCTTTGTGCCAGCTCTGCCCCTCCTCTGAGCCCGCCTTCTATGATGTGTAACTGTGGGGACTGAGCCTGTGGAGTCTCGCGTAGGAGGGCGGCAGGGGCGGATACGTTTAGAGCAGCACAGTTTCCTTGTTCCTTCCACCAATCACTGGCTGGATCTACTTCGCATGATGGCGGTACGCAGTAAGCGGAGCTGTATACGCAGAGCGGTGCAGCCTCAGCCAATGTGGACTTATGGTAGGGTCCCTCGGTTGTATGCGTGTATGTGGCAATTGATATCACAACTCTCTAATTATAGAGATAGCCTACCTTATTAGTAGTAATCAAACCCAGTGTTCTCCCCAGGATCAATCAGCCGGGCGGAGCGCCCAGGTAAGATAAGTTACCGCCCGGCTGATGAAATCTCTGTCACTGCGAGCTGCACTCTTCACTGACAAGTGCCCGGCTGTCAGGATGTGCTTCTTCCCCTCTGCACATGAGATCTCGTGCTTCCCGGGCGAGCTCCTGCACTGATTGGCTCAGCGCATGGTAAGAGGTGTGACCATAGCGCTAGCTGCCGTGTCACTGCAGAGTCCAGACTAGGCTCGTGACTGTGTAGTGTGTAAGCTGTGTGGGGATGTGCTGGGCAGTGGGCAGAGACTAGAGGCAGGCAGAGCGCAATCATTGACCGGCTGAACGTGTTAATTTATGTGCACGAAGTTCAGCGTATAAAGCGGGACGGAGCAGTGCGGTGGTCTGATTTATAGCACAGGGGAGAAACACGTGCTGGAGTCATAGGGGAGCTGACAGCAGGATGGAGAAGTGTGGTGGGCTGCGATTTATAGCAGGAGGATCCCGGGCAGGTCATGGTGAGAGATGGAATGCTGTGTGGAGTCAGCCACAATGTAAACTGCAGACTTAACTGTGTGAGAGCCAGTGGCTGTGGGAGCACATAGCTCTCTTGTTATATATGTGTGCTTGTGTCGTGAAAGTCCTGTGTCCTGACTGCAATCCTTCATAATCATAAATAAATCTTTCCTGGACTCCTATGGGTCTGTTCTGCCTATGCAAGCCAGGGAGGAGCTGATATATCACACAGTGCGAGACCCCTCCTCCATACAACCCAAAGAAAGATGGTTCCCTGTCCATTTGCAGCAGCCAGTCATGTACACTCAATCCACTAGCAACACAGTGTGAGGCATCTAGTATGAACCCCTCACCCACAACACCTGCACCAAGGGGGAGATCTCCCTCCCCACCTGATAGCTGTCAGTGGTATTATCTCCACCCACATCCAGTAGCACTCGGCGCAACCTTCTCCCTCACCTAGTATTACCCAGGGTGATCAAAATACCCCACCTGACACTTTTTGTGATCCTCTACAACAGGGGTCTCAAACTCCATTTGCGTCCCTTGATACAATATTTTGTGGCCCTCGCCGGCAAAAGCTTCCTTATAGTTCGCTTCAGTGCTCCCAAGTAATCCGCCGCATCCCCGCCGCTAAACGAGGGCTGCAGAGCCCCCAAATCGCCCGGGGGGCAATCCGCCGGCATTTCCTGGAAGGGGCAGAGCTTTCAGCTCTGCCCCTCCTGACGTCAATCGCCACACGGATCGCCGCCTCTCCCCGCCCCTCTCTGTGAAGGAAGAGTGAGAGGGGCGGGCAGAGGCGGCGATGCGCCGCGATTGTGAAATTCCTTATGCGGCCCAGCCTCATCCTGACTTTGCCTCCTGCGGCCCCCCAGGTAAATTGAGTTTGAGACCCCTGCTCTACAAACACACACTTGTCCCAACTCCCCAGCAAACCAATCACCCACCCACCCCGCGTGACCCTCTCCTCCACTCAATGAGCCCTTACTTCCCCACCCGGCTACTTTTTCATGCCACCCGGCTGGCAAAGATTTCTGGGGAGAACACTGAAACCGTATAAAAAGAAGTTCAGAATTGATTTGTGCACATCGACTGTCGATGTGCACAAATAAATTCTGAACTTCTTTTTATACGGTTTGATTACTACTAATAAGGTAGGCTATCTCTATAATTAGAGAGTTGTTATATCAATTGCCACATACACGCATACAACCGAGGGACCCTACCATAAGTCCACCCTGTCCTACACGGGCGCCTCCAACTACTCCTAACCTTATGCTACATCCTCCCAGAGGATTCACAGATCCCAGGTATACCCTGTCATATCTGAATTTTCCTGGAGCGACGACCGAACCGGACGGGAAAAGGCCGAGTGAGGGCGGTACTCCCCCACATGCCAAGACGAGTGGTTGCCTCCAGCAACCCACACTTGTGAGTATTATTCTTACTCTACTAGTAATCTGACGTCAGTTCAACGTTAATACACCAGATTGGGCTCCCGATCTCCCTGTATTTTTGTCTTTTCAAGTCTGGAGCTTCAGCCAATGCCGTTCCTCCTCATGCATGATGGCGCGGCGGTGGGCTGAGTGGAGCCATACAGCAGCAGTGGGCGCCTGGGAAAACCGCAGCTACTGACGATCAAGATCATCCTGACAGGTACCGTGGTTTTGGTTTAAAACCGCAAAACCGCTCAGCCATAGACGCTGTCATATTTATTTCCTTTAAAGAGTAACTGTTAGCCCCAAAAATGAAATTTAAATCTCTATTGCAATGTTTTATTTACTTTTTAAGGGAGCCAAAAAGGCAATGCAGAAGTTAAAAATCAATCTAATTTTTTTTACTATGTAGCCTTTTCCCCAGGACGTAAAGCCGCATAACAGATACTGCTGAGCATGCCCATGTCTACCCGACCCCCCTTTCCCCCCCCAGGACCAGGTGCCGATATCTTCTCACCCCAAACAGCTGACACGGAGAGAGAGCGGGAGCGGAGTACATCTACACACTTCCAGCGCCGCCACCGCAGAGCAGCCGCCGCCGAGTCACATGTGAGAGAATCAAGAGCAGGAGAGAGATGCACGGCGGCGGCTGCTCTGCGGTGGCGGCGCTGGAAGTGTGTAGATGTACTCCGCTCCCGCTCTCTCTCCGTGTCAGCTGTTTGGGGTGAGAAGATATCGGCACCTGGTCCTGGGGGGGAGAGGGGGGGGTCGGGCAGACATGGGCATGCTCTGCATTCTCAGCAGTATCTGTTATGCGGCTTTGCGTCCAGGGGAAAAGGCTACATAGTAAAAAAAATAAATTTTTAACTTCTGCATTGCCTTTTTGGCTCCCTTAAAAAGTAAATAAAACATTGCAATAGAGATTTAAATTTCATTTTTGGGGCTAACAGTTACTCTTTAAAGCAATACCAGTTGCCTGGCTGTTCTGCCTCTAATACTTTCAGCCATAGACCCTGAACAAGCATGCAGCAAATCAGATGTTTGACATTTTTGTCAAATCTGACAAAATTAGCTGCATGCTTGTTTCTGGAGTTATTCAAACACTTCTGCAGACAAATAGATCAGCGGGCTGCCAGACAACTGGTATTGTTCAACAGGAGATAATTATGGCAGCTTACATATTCTTCGCACTTCAGTTGTCCTTTAACTGGGAGGACTTCAAGGAATGCTTACACAGCATGAAGGTGCTTACTACTCTCCCCGTTCCATAAAGCAGAAACCGCTGCTCATATAGAAGCTGAACAGCGTGTCTATACAATGGCTGTGCACATGGTGCCACCTAAAATGGATTTCCAAACACCAATTTGTGTGTGCGGAACTTCAGAAACCGAATGCTCGATTCACTGTCTGTGTCCCATTGGAAATTTCCTTCACTTCCTGTCACTGGTGACACAACAGGAAGTGACTACATCTCCACTTTTTAGTAGCGTGGTGAAGAAGTTTTAACCTCTGCCAGGTTTTTATTGCTGTCTGCACTATGGTTGCAAAGATTCAGTCACTTCCTAATCTTTGTATCGACAACCTATCGGAAAGGAAGTAGAGAAAGCCCACAGATATTAATCAGTTATGGAGGGGGAAGGGGTTACAGAACTTCTGCCAGAGTTCAGCTTAAATCTGTTTCACCCACTTTAATAATATCAAAGGTGTCTTGCCTTGTCCAGGATTACTGGATCGCATTCCACACTGATTAGCAGGCAGGTCTATTTGCATAAATCCAAAGACTTGCAGCACAGGAAGACAGAGCATTCTGGGTAAATCTGCCACTATCTGCAGCACGAAACCTGACGGTAAGAGCCCGTTCTCACTGGTGCACAATACTAATTATATGGCAGTGATCTCACTGCCATGATTGACGCCGATCACCAGCGATTACAATGCTTAAAAGTGCTAATCGCGACTGCTCACAAATTGCGAGTGTATAGTGATTTTCCCACGATAAATGCAGTAAAATCACCCGCACAAAATGCTGCAGCTGAGCGCTAGCGGTTTGCGCTTCCAAGAGGCAGCATGAGACACCTTGCAAGGCGAGGGGAAGTGGATAGACGGGCATCGCTGGACTCCTGCTGGAAGCTATGTCCAGAACTAATGCAGCTTGGGGGACAGAGGAGACACAGAGAGAGACACAGGAGACACAGAGGGGGCACAGAAAGAGACAGAGAGAAACAGCGGGCACAGAGACTCAAAGGGGTCAAGAGAGAGACCCAAAGGAGGCATGAAGAGAGACAGAAGGACAGAGGGGGCACAAACAGGCAAAGAGGGGGAACAAAGCTTGATTTGAAGGAAATCGTGAATTGAAATCGCAATTTCAGAAAGAAATCGCTCAATCCAATTTTTTCCTAAAATCGTTCAGGCCTAATTCATGGCATTCTTCATAAGCAACTGAATCACATGACTGCGTTTTGTTTACAGTAACACATATTCAGTGGCGTCTCCATGTATTGATTTCCAACACCTTATCAGGCGCTGAGAAAACAAATAGGATTGTGCTGCACGACTACACCTCTGGGAAAAACTGAAAGGGATCCTGTGAGGAGGAAACATACTTACCTCCTCTGTTAGCGTCCCTCTGTTTCCCATAGTGCTTCCTCCTCTCTTTCAGACCCCGTCACCCTCAGATGAGTCTGTGGTGTTGCCTGCCCAGCAGCTTTGGGGCACTACACTTGTAATTGGGTAACTCTGGGCAGCACAGTATATAGCACTCTCGCCTTGCAGCACTGGGTCCGCAGTTCAAATTGCAGACAGGTTAGTATCTGTAAGGAGTTTGTATGTTCTTTCCATGTCAGCATGGGATCCCTCCGGTTTCCTCCCACCTCAAAAACACACATATAAGTTCATTGGCGTCACCCTAAATTATTCCTAGACTACGATGGACATAGGACTATGATAGTGATTTGATTGTGAGGTTCTCTGAGGGACAGTTAGCAACAAGACTATACATACTCTGTAGTGCGCTACAGAAGACGTCAGCGCTATATAAATACTGAATAGCAAACCCTCGTCAACCAAGGTGTTTTATGGCTGTTTTATGGGACAATCATAGAGAATTTCCACCACTTCCTGTCCAGAAAGGAAGTGGGAAGCTTTCTCCAAGAGAGACAGACAGCAACAACAATAGAGAAAGAATGTGAAGGGCCATCTCTCCAATCGGGAAGCAGACAGCAATAAAAATTGCCCCAAAGCCTCATCTCTTTTCAAGCTATTCAAAACCAAGTTAAATTGTATTCCTAGAACTGGGCTTTAGGTTGCCAGAGGTAAGCCACATACACAAGGAAAGTCACCAGCGAGGGATCCTTACCCGATCCCTACAGCAAAAAAGATATACAGGGCCAACACTGTACAGACCTGTCACTAGTCAGCAGGCTAAAGATGTGTTCTGTTGCTATGCGAGGGGAAAAAGGGGGATGGAGCAGCATACAAAGGGAACAACGCCCTCAGCCAGCAGTCGGCCAAATTGATCCACCCAGCATATTGCTGCACAATGCATCATGGGCCGCTGTACACATGCTCAATTCTCAGCAGAGGCGGTTATTAGAGACCGATTAGACAGAGTTTCATCTAGCTCGTGTATGGGGCTGCACTCTACGCTACCTTGATAATCAATAGGAGTGATCCAACCCCAGAGTTTTGTTCAGCAGATTACTTTGTCTTAAGGTAGCCATACGCTGGTCGATTTGCCATCAGATCGACCAACAGATAGATCCCTCTCTGATCAAATCTGATCAGAGAGGGATTGTATAGCTGCCTTTCCTGCAAAACAGATTGTGAATTGATTTCAGCATGAAACCGATCACAATCTGTGGAGCTGCTGCTGCCGCCCCCCGCATTCATTACCTGCTCTGGCCGGCGCGAGTCCCCCGGTCTCCGCCGTCTTCTTCTCCGCTCCGGGCTCCAGCTTCACTGAACTTTCTGCCAGGGAAGTTTAAACAGTAGAGGGCGCTCTACTGTTTAAAACTTCTTGCCGGGACAGGAAGTTCAGTGAAGCTGGAGGAGTCGAACACGGAGAAGTGACAGCAGAGAGACCAGGGGACTCGCTCCGGCCAGAGCAGCGGCGGTCATCGGCATTCGAACGCGGATATCGACGCACTCCCGACACGCTGGCGATCGAGGAAAATCTTCCGCACGGACGGATCGACGGGAATCGTTGGGAACGATGGATTTCGGATGGAAATCGATCGTTCGGTCAGCATGTGCGCAACGATTTCACAGCCGATTCGATCACAGTGATTGAATAGCAAGAAAAACGTTAGCTGTATGGGCCCCTTTACAGTATTTTGGTCAGAAGTGAAAAGAGGACCTGGACTGCCCAAACTATCATGTCTACAGGCCCATACACACGTCGGACTTTTGAGAACGACGGGTCGTTTGAACATCCCGCCATTCAGTCGTCTGCACGCTAAATCGGGCGTGTGTACAGACTGTCGTTCGGGTGATAAGACTGGTCCTGAGCGATCCGCCGGGCGCAAAAGTCCGACGTGTGTATGGGCCTTAAGGGTAACCTGTGAATAAAGATAGCGCTAATTCCATCATCAAGAAGGGAACAAAGCACTGGTGGGGTCACTGTCATTAGCTCAGGGGACGCTTGCATACAATGGACTCTCAGCCAAGCAGGGTCAATAGGCTATTTAGCATGTGCACACAGCTTCATTTCTAAATCCGATTAGTGCTAAACAAAGTTGTGTTTCAGTCCCTACTTATTCTGGTTATAATAAATACATTTTTAAAAAGGCACGTCAAACTCAAGATAGCATCAAGCAGCACAGGGGTGTAACAGCTGAATGCACTCTGACCTTGCAACACTAAAGTCTCAAGTTATTTTCCCAAACTGGCCCTAGACTATAGTGGGGATATTAGACCATGGCTAAGGTTGGGATTAGATTGTGAGCTCCTCTGAGGACAGTCAGTGACATGACTATGTACTCTGTAAAGTGCTGCAGAAGATGTCAGTGCTATATAAATACATAATAATAATAATATGGTAGGACTTTAGACTATGGAAGGGATTTAATTGCGAGTGTCAGTGACATGACTATGTACTCTGTACAGCTCTGCGGAAGATGTCAGTGCTATATAAACACATCACAATAACATCTCTACATAGCGCATAATGTATCAGTAACAAAAGACAAATGGAGCTGATCTAGTTTAGGTGACCCAGTGGGAAACTTCAAAGATCAACAGCCGCTCCATGCTTGCGGCTCTTTGGTCATGGCCGCTGATTTGTAAGAAATATGGGGACCCCGCAGGAAACACTATCCATGAAATAAATGAAAACTGTACACCAGGATCCTCGCTCTCGGCCTTCAGTGACTGGTCTTTAGGCATGGAGCTTGCTTGAGACACAGAACCTTTATATCGCTCTTTTCTCCTGGTGGACTCAAAGTGCCAGAGCTGCAGCCACTAGGACATGCTCTATAGATTAGGGAGTCTTGCCCAAGGTCTCTTTGCTTAATAGACTTACTGAACAAGAAGAGCCGAGATTTGAACCCTGGTCTCCTGTGTCAGAGCCCTTAACCCATACACTATCCAGTCACTGCAGCTACTGTCTCCGCTCAATGAGTTTTACTATACCTATTCAGTTGGTGACATGGATAACGTTTTCTTTTGGGTCCCCCATTTGTTACAAATTAGAGGTCCGGACCAGGGAGCGGCCATCGGGCCTCAAAGTATCCTGCTGGGGCAGCTGAACAAGACTAGCACCAGACAAATTGGGTCCCTGATTGATGGTAGCCCTGGGAACCTGGCCTATATGCCTTGTGGTTACTTCGGCCCTGATCGGTAGAATAACATCCCAATCCATAGCATTATTATGAAGCGCATATGATGACGTAACTACTCTTGTGGATCAGTGTCAAGTTCTTCCTGTGCCTGACCAGTGTAAGCCCTGGGCACCTGCCTATATGCCTTGCGGTTGATCCGGCCTTAATCAGTAATAATAATGTCACAATCCTTAACATTATTATGAAGCTATAAACCCTCCTGAGGATCAGTGTGAAACACTTCCTATTTGTGACCGATGTAAGCCCTGGGCACCTGCCTAGATGCCTTATGGTTGATCTGGCCCTGATGAGTAGTGATAATGTCAGAATATATAGCATTATGAAGCCATAACCCCTCCTGTGGATCATTGTCAGCCACTTCCTATGGGTGAGCGCTGTAAGCACTGGGCACCTGCCTAGATGCCTTATGGTTGATCAGGCCCTGATCAGTAGTGTTAATGTCACAATATATAGCATTATGAAGCCATAACCCCTCCTGTGGATCAGTGTCAGGCACTTCCTATTGCTGGGAATGAGGGCAGCTCCCAGGCTCCAGGCCCAGCTAGCAGGCAAGGAGGCCCTCTAATGTATGCATAACCCACAGGCCTCAGCCGCAGTCAGGCTGGTACTTGTAGTCCCTCAGCACCCCCCAGGGCCGCCAGCCTATCAGCAGAGCTGTGAAGAGTGAGCAGCCCCGCCCCGAGCATAACTTACGCCTTGTCCACCAGCTCCCGCACTTTCCACATGTTCAGCATGCTGGCTGCCGATCCGTTCCTCCTGCCCCGGAGACTCCTCCGCTTCTCTCACGAGCTCTCTCACCGGAGACCTGCCGATGTCACTCTGCGCAACCGCTCCACTGCCCTACACGCAAGGACCGACGGCGTCACTACGCGCAGGCGCACAACACAGCTTCGGACATCCGCCAACCGCACCGCGCCTGCGCCATAGCGCTCAGCGGACTCTGCCAGCCACGGCGCGCCTGCGCACTAGAAGCCTGCTGCTGACGTGAGGTCTTTACGCGCAGGCTCAGTCAGGATTCTCCCGGCTTCCACTTGCGGCGCATGCGCGCTGAGGTGGTGAGCTTGTCAGTGCTCCACGCAGGCAGGCGAGCTCCACCCTGTAAGTGACGTCGCGAACAGGTAACAAGTTTGGCGCGTCATGGTAACGGGATAATAGGTGTTTGCGTCAGCGTGGGCGTATCCGGAGAGTGGAACGCGCCGATAGGACGAGCTCTGATTGGTTGGTAACAACGCCCGCGTTACCTGTGTGACGAGCAGGGATGGGCGGGGCGGTTCCCACACCTTGCAGTGTGACTGGACGGGAAGAGTAGGGAGTTTTGTTTGTTGTTATTATTCATGAGTAGTAAAAATATGATTTTAATTTTTTTTTTACTTTTGGTTTTCTATCAGGAAAATATTCTTTAATTTCAAAAGTAATACATTTTCAGAGGCCCACCTGCTGGTTTTGATGTTGAGTTTTATGAGCTCAAGAGAGGTCTTGTTTTACAACTGTGTAGTAAAGATCAGGGCTGCTCAAATCCGGATCCGGGAGACATCCGGAAAGTTCTATCCGGATATCTCCCAGTTACCTGGGGGGGTCAATCTTACCTGTCAGATGTCTTCTTTGGTCCGTCTCTTGTCGCCTCCCACGATACGCTCCAAGCGCGTCACGTGATTACAAACACTTCCTCCTTCCGGGTTGAAGAAGGAAGTGTTTGTAATCACGTGACGTGCGTGGAGCGTATCGTGGGAGGCGCCGAGGGACGGGCGAAGAAGACATCAGACAGGTAAGATTGAACCACCATCAGTGATGACTTTCACTCACATTGATGCGGATGGTCACTGAGATGCAAATCGAGTTAATGCAGCATTGTGGAAATTTATGCAGCTAGAAAACTGACCAAGATGTATTTCACCTTGGCAAAAAGATCTGCGTCTCACTGACCATCTCAAAGGGCTCTTACAGGACTCGTTCACATCTAGGGGCGTTTTTGGCCTTTTTTCATGCGCAGTCGATTTTTAAAATCGCCCACAAAACGCTTGTGCAATGATTCTCTATGAGAAGGTTTATATCAGTGCGTTTCGTTCGCTTTGCGGTCGGCAAAGTGGTGCCTGTACCATTTTTGGTGCAATTTTGCACTAATAGAAGGTATAGGAAGAGGGCTGAACGCACACAAAATCGCTTTATGCAGCAATTGCGTTCATGTTTTTAAAGCAGTAGGCTTAGCCATACTATGCCAGGGAAAAAAAACACATATACAGTGGTGTGAAAAACTATTTGCCCCTTCCTGATTTCTTATTCTTTTGCATGTTTGTCACACTTAAATGTTTCTGCTCATCAAAAACCATTAACTATTAGTCAAAGATAACATAACTGAACACAAAATGCAGTTTTAAATGATGGTTTTTATTATTAAGTGAGAAAAAAAACTCCAAATCTACATTGCCCCCCTTGTTAAAAAGTAACTTAACTGTGGTTTATCACACCTGAGTTCAATTTCTGTAGTCACCTCTAGGCCTGATTACTGCCACACCTGTTTCAATCAAGAAATCACTTAAATAGGAGCTATCTGACACGGAGAAGTAGACCAAAAGCACCTCAAAAGCTAGACATCATGCCAAGATCCAAAGAAATTCAGGAACAAATGAGAACAAAAGTACTGTAATTGAGATCTATCAGTCTGGAAAAGGTTATAAAGCCATTTCTAAAGCTTTGGGACTCCAGCGAACCACAGTGAGAGCCATTATCCACAAATGGCAAAAACATGGAGCAGTGATGAACCTTCCCAGGAGTGGCCGGCCGACCAATATTACTACAAGAGCGCAGAGAAAACTCATCCGAGAGGCCACAAAAGACCCCAGGACAACATCTAAAGAACTGCAGGCCTCACTTGCCTCAATTAAGGTCAGTGTTCACGACTCCACCATAAGAAAGAGACTGGGCAAAAATGGCCTGCATGGCAGATATCCAAGGCACAAACCACTTTTAAACAAAAAGAACATTAAGGCTCGTCTCAATTTTGCTAAAATACATCTCAATGATTGCCAAGACTTTTGGGAAAATACCTTATGGACCGACGAGACAAAAGTTGAACTTTTTGGAAGGTGCGTGTCCCGTTACATCTGGCGTAGAAGTAACACAACATTTCAGCAAAAGAACATCATACCAACAGTAAAATATGGTGGCGGTAGTGTGATGGTCTGGGGTTGTCTTGCTGCTTCAGGACCTGGAAGGCTTGCTGTGATAGATGGAACCATGAATTCTACTGTCTACCAAAAAATCCTGAAGGAGTATGTTCGGCCATCTGTTCGTCAACTCAAGCTGAAGCGATCTTGGGTGCTGCAGCAGGACAATGACCCAAAACACACCAGCAAATCCACCTCTGAATGGCTGAAGAAAAACAAAATGAAGACTTTGGAGTGGCCTAGTCAAAGTCCTGACCTGAATCCTATTGAGATGTTGTGGCATGACCTTAAAAAGGTGGTTCATGCTAGAAAACCCTCAAATAAAGCTGAATTACAACAATTCTGCAAAGATGAGTGGGCCACAATTCCTCCAGAGCGCTGTAAAAAACTCGTTGCAAGTTATCGCAAACGCTTGATTGCAGTTTTTGCTGCTAAGGGTGGCCCAACCAGTTATTAGGTTCAGGGGGCAATTTCTTTTTCACACAGCTCCATGTACTGTATATTCCTGCGTATAAGACTACTTTTTTCTTCTGAAAATTCAGGTGTCGTCCTATACGCCGGGTGTCATTGATGCCGGGTGATACGCCCTATCCTCTTACCGCCTCTCAGATCTCGCTGCTGAGGACTGTAGTGATGCGGCGCAGGCGCACATGTGTGAGATGTGAGGGGCAGAGAAGGAGGTAAATAGGATACAAGGGCGGGGCCAGAAGGGTGAAAGAGGCGGTTTTATGGGCACAGCGCGATCTATTCTTCCATACCGCTCTGATAAACAGGCAAGGAGAGCTGACCAATCCAAGCAGTCAATCGCCTATACACTGTTATATACTGGGTACCACATACAGGACAGCACCACTATCTGTTTATATATATCACCAGTATATGATTTTTTTTTTTTTTTATTTGGTGTGCGTTGGAAGAGGGGTAGTCTTATACGGCGAGTACATCCCAAACTCTATATTTTCACTGGAAAAGTTGGGGGGTCGTCTTATACGCCCAGTCGTCTTATACGCCGGAATATACGGTAGGTTTTGTGTTTTTTTTCTTACTAAATAATAAAAACCATCATTTAAAACTGCATTTTGTGTTCAGTTATGTCATCTATGACTAATAGTTAACGGTTTTTGATGAGCAGAAACATTTAAGTGTGACAAACATGCAAAAGAATAAGAAATCAGGAAGGGGGCAAATAGTTTTTCACACCACTGTATAAGTAGATAAATACTTGATCTACTTACATAACATATGTATTATACTGTCCACGTTTTGATTTCAGTGAATGTTATATAGTAAATGAAGAGAATTATGTTCCTGGTGGCGGCCATGTATTTTGCCAACAGTTTAAGTTAAATCCTGATGTCATTTCTGCCCTTTACTTTTTTCTTTTCTCCTCCAATCACTGAGTCACCCCAGCCTTGCTTGTAAACACAAGTGAGCAGAGGTGTTTCAGATAAGCAGCTAGGCAGGGAAATAAATGGAAGAGGAGGAATATATTAAAGATATAAAGAGCCCCCAGCATGCAACTGTTTGGCACTGACTACTAAAGGGCCAGTTCTCCTTAAAGAGACTCCGTAACAAAAATTGCATCCTGTTTTTTATCATCCTACAAGTTCCAAAAGCTATTCTAATGTGCTCTGGCTTACTGCAGCACTTTCTGCTATCACTGTCTCTGTAATAAATCAATGCATCTTTCCCCTGTCAGACTTGTCAGCCTGTGTCTGGAAGGCTGCCAAGTTCTTCAGTGTTGTGGTTCTGCTATGAACTCCCCCTTCCAGGCCCCTCTATGCACACTGACAAAAAACAGAGAATAGCGCTCATATCCAATTTATAATTGATAGTTTATTTATCTATACATAAAAATATATATATATATATATATATCTAGCCTTTGGAATTAAAACCATATAAGCATAAAGGGTTTCATATGCAAGGTCACTTCAAAAGTACTCCACAATATCCCCCTCTGCATATACTTTCTAAAAAAATTTTTATTTTAATAGGTGGAACAATATAACTTCATTCATGCCATACACACTGTCATGCATACCATGGAGCCACCTGAATCTCTAATAAAAATTCCCCATAAAAAGTTCTCCAATAAAATCCGTATAGATAAATGTATTGGGTCAATCCGCCTATGTGTTTATAACAGTCGCCTCCGTTATCTCAGAGTGTCTATCCACCTGCCGCAAAAGACGCTTTCAATCATCCTGATGAAGATAGTCGTATACTATCGAAACATGTCGATGTGAAGGGCTCTAGGAGCATCCACGCAGTGTTCCTACATTCTGCAACAAAAGCACGTACAGTATAAGGTGCATGGTTGCATATGGGAGTTCTGAAAGCAGGAAATCGCATTGGAACGCTGGTTGGAACGCAGGAGCCCGGAAAGGGAAGTGACGTCACTCCCAACTGGTCAATCACCCGGAAAGCTGTACAGCCGGAGCGCACGGAGCTGTAAGGAGCTTGGAAACGGACGCCATACCGGGGGAGCGGCGATACGGAAAGAGAGAGGAGTCCTGCTTGCGAGGCTACCGGCCGGAGCCCGCATGTGAAAATTAGAAAAGCTGCAGGACGCGTAAGTGACTGGACGCACAAGTGATTGAAAGCGTCTTTTGCGGCAGGTGGATAGACACTTTGAGATAACGGAGGGGACTGTTTTAAACACATAGGAGGATTGACCCAATACATTTATCTATACGGATTTTATTGGAGAACTTTTTATGGGGAATTTTTATTAGAGATTCAGGTGGCTCCATGGTATGCATGACAGTGTGTATGGCATGAATGAAGTTATATTGTTCCACCTATTAAAATAAAAAATTTTTTAGAAAGTATATGCAGAGGGGGATATTGTGGAGTACTTTTGAAGTGACCTTGCATATGAAACCCTTTATGCTTATATGGTTTTAATTCCAAAGGCTAGATATATATATATATATATATATATATATATATATATATATATATATATTTTTTTTTTTATGTATAGATAAATAAACTATCAATTATAAATTGGATACGAGCGCTATTCTCTGTTTTTTGTCAATTTTATGTTTGGTGGGGATTAAAGGGATACCCACACCTTGAGAATCAAGCAGCTGACTGATTGGGGAGATAGGGAGACAGAGTAGCGCCTTTTTTACTTCTCTTTCTTTTTGTTCCCTCTCTGCACACTGCCTGTGTGTTATTTAGGATTAGAGCAGCTTCTCTCTTCTCTCTTATCTTTTACAAGCTGGATAAATCGTCCTCTGAGCTGGCTGTGCTTTCACATACTGAGGAATTACAGACAAGGGCAAAGCTGTTTGCAGGAAGAAACAAGCAGCCTGAAACTTCAGTGCATGAGAACAGGGGGAAAGAAACACACAAATGATCTCTTGAGATTCAAAAGGAAGGGTGTATACAGCCTGCTTGTGTATGGATGTATTTTCTATGTGTGGACATACTGTACATCAACCTACTTCCTGTTTTGGTGGCCATTTTGTTTATTTATAAACAAACTTTTTAAAACTGTTTTTAACCACTTTTAATGTGGCGGGGAGCGGTGAAATTGTGACAGAGGGTAATAGGAGATGTCCCCTAACGCACTGGTATGTTTACTTTTGTGTGATTTTAACAATACAGATTCTCTTTAAGTATGTGATAACTCCAAATCATAACAGCAGAAAAAGTTTTGAAAGTTTTGAATGCAGGATTAGCATCTTTATCACTTAATACACTCAGACCAGTTGCTGTTGAAATTTTATTTTTATAGTGACAATCCCGCTTTATGAATAAATACATTGTATTTATTCTTTTCTGGGTCAAAGAGTTCACCAGATGTCCCAGTTTTTCTGGATTCGGCGGCCACACAATTGGCTCCTGTGCTCCGTTCCCATCTTGTTACATGAAAGTTCCCAGGAATAAAAACCTAGTTCTACTTACCTGGGGCTTCCTCCAGCCCCTAGCAGCCAATATGTCCCTCGCTGCAGCTCCCGAGCCCCCTCCATTGCAGATCCCGACCTCACCAAGGTCAGCATCTATTGTGCCTGCATGAACTGACGGCCATGCCGCTCGTGATTACGCTCAAGTTGTCTGGAGTGTTCTGCTCAGGCACAGAAGTACTGCGTCTGCGCAGAATGCACTAGACCATGTGAGTGTGATCACAGGCAGTGAGGTTGTCATCGGTGGGGACCCGCGGGACACCAGAGCTGCGGCGAGGGACATACCGGCTGCCAGGGGCTGCTAGAGGAAGCCCTGGTTGTTGTTTTTTTTTTTTTTTTTCCCTTGGATCTTCCTTTTAAAGGAATACTGTAACCCCCCCCCCCAAAAAAAAAAGAAAAAAAAAAGAGTTGAACTTACATGGGCCTTCTACCGGTCCTGTGCCCGCTCTGAGACAAAACAATCCTCCGGTCCCGGTGCTGGCTCACTTCCGCTGTTGGCGACTTTAGTGTTGCAAACTACTACGCCTGTGCAGTAGTTCACAAGTGAAAGTGGGCCAGTGCGGCCCACAGGAGCTGCGGGGAGCAGCGTTTTTTTTTTGCTACCTGATCAGCTCAGCCTTGTGGATCTGATAGCCTATTTCTTTAATTTTTTTTTTTAGCCTTGAAAGTCGCAAAAAGCGGAAGTGAGCCGTCGGCGTGGACTGGAGGGTCGTTTTATCCGGGAGCGGGCACAGGGCGTCTACGGGGAACTGGTAGAGGCCCCAGGTAAGTTCAACTCTTTTTTTTTGGGGGGGGGGGGGGGTTCAGTACTCCTTTAAAGTGAACCTAAAGCCGATAAAAAAAAATGAGATTAACTCACCTGGGGCTTCCCTCAGCCCCCTGCAGCCGATCGGTGCCCTCGCAGCCCCGCTCTGACGCTCCAGGACCCGCCGGCGAGCACTTCCGGTTTCGCCGTCACCGGCCGACAGGCATGGGAACGCGAGTGATTGTTCGCGTTCCCAGCCTATATATTTATTTATTATTATTTATTTATAAAGCGCCAACATATTACGCAGCGCTGAACATTAATTTAGGTTACAGACAATATTTAGGGGTGACAAACAGCAATATGACAATGCAGGAATACAAGCAAAACCAGATCACACAGCACAGTATGAGTACCAGGTAATGCTTAGTCAGTCATTGGATGGAGCATGGAGATTAGGCAAGCTAGGTTCACTGAGATGCATGGCATGGGTTCACAGTAATGGAGGTGCATGATCAGGTAGGACACAAAAGGAGGAGGACCTTGCCCAAAGGCTTACAACCTCCTGGCCGCAATAGCAGCATAGGGGGTGATATACAGGCTGGGAACGCGAACAATCACTCGCGTTCCCATGCCTGTCGGCCGGTGACGGCGAAACCGGAAGTCGTCGTCGTCGGGTCCAGAAGCATCGGACCTGAGCTGCGAGGGCACCGATCGGCTGCAGGGGCTGAGGGAAGCCCCAGGTGAGTTAATCTCATTTTTTTTGATCGGCTTTAGGTTCACTTTAAAGAGGAACTGTGACCAAGGATTGAACTTCATCCCAGTCAGTAGCTGATACCCCCTTTCCCACGAGAAATCTTTGACTTGATGATTTATACTCCCTTATTATACAGCTTATCCACTGATCCAGAGTCAAGTGACAATGTCTGCTTGTTAAGCAGGAAGTGTTAAATAAAGTTTACTCAGAGAGCAGAGGAAAAAGTAAAAAGAACAGTGTGTATTTGACAGAATCCAAAGCATGGTGTCTGTGCGCAGTTTTATTTTCCGTCAGTGGTCTGCTGTAACTCTACACAGAGAATTTAATGTGTGCATCAAACCAAGTTAAATTTGACAAACCTAGCTTTGCAAATCTGGCCTAATTGGCTATTCATGAGGCAATGCTCATGCAAATATGCATTTGCTTTCGCATGCCAAAATTTGCAGGGTCTAAAACTAATACCGCAAAGCGGTTGCCCTGCGGGAATGAGTTCATGCTACATTAGCACTATCCAGGAGCGCCACGGGGAGGCTTCCCAATGCCCCCATACAACCGGGGGACCGCGGGGCCCCAAGCTCTCTCACTGCCTGGGAACCACAGCGGCATCCTGGAGGGGGGAGGCTGGGAGGGCACCTACCTATCTAACCTATACTGGGGGCACCTACTTATCAAACCTGTATTGGGGGCACCTACCTACCTAGCTAGCCTATACTGGTGGCAACTATACTGGCTACCTATATTGAAGGCACCTACCTAACTAACCTATACTGGGAGCACCTACCTATCTAACCTATGCTGAGGGCAACTATTCTGACTCCCTATATTAGAGGCACCCACCTAGCTAACCTGTACTGGGGGCACCTACCTATCTAACCTATACTGGGGGCACCTGCCTATCTAACCTATACTGGGGGCAACTATACCGGCTACCTATACTGGAGGCACCTACCTGGTTAACCTATACTGGGGGCAACTATACTGGGGCACCTATGCCTGGCTACCTATACTGGGGGGACCAATAGCCGGGCACCTATGCCTGGCTACCTATACTGGGGGGACCTACAGCTGGCTACCTATACTGAGTGCAACTAGACCTGGCTAACCTATACTGCTGGCACCTATACCTGGCTCTGTGGGGGCACAATTTTTACACCTTCGCCCTGGGTGCATTTTAGCCTAGAAACTGCCCTGTACAGGATGATATTTTTCAACAGTTTTACTGTCCGATCGATTTTCTGATCGTTTTTCTAATCGATTTCCATTCACTTCTATGAGAAATCAATCAGAAAAATGATCAAAATTCAGATCGGACCTGTCAGAAATTATCTATCGATTGTCCATCATTCAATACACTTTTTCAAAGTTCCTTTAGTGAAACAAGTCCATATCAATATAGCAACTCTTCTGTGTGAGAGATCGCGGAAAAGCCGCCACATGTGCTACTGAGCAGGCGGCTGATTCCGCGTCCGGTGCGGTGGTTTGCACGCGGAAGCATGTGTTTGGTAGCAAGGCAGAACGCGGAAAAGCCGCCGCATGCAACAACAGTAAGGCAGCTGGTTCCGCGTCCAGCGCGGCGGTTTGCACGCGACAGCGTGTGTCTGGTGTGGCTGAGTCTGTTAGTGCACATAGACTTAGGAATACACGCGCGCGCGCTGAGAGGCAGAATTCTTATACTAAGCAGGAAGAGTCCGCTGATCACGCCGATCAGCTGACTCCTGAGCGGGATACTATTGGTTGAGCAATTAGGGGTGGTGCTGGAGAGCACTACTCCATATATAGTTCCTGCTGGTCACTTGCAAGTTGTCTGCCGTTGCGATCACTACGTGGAAGCACTCAGACCTAGTCAGATCCCCAGTGTGTTTGAACCAGGTGGACCTGGGAATACACACTTAGCCAGATTATTGAATTGTATTCTGTTTATGCTTAAGCTAGTTCCAGGGTGCTGAGACCACGGACCTCGCACTCAGATTAGGGAACTGTATTATCATCTGTGTTATACTCCAGACTAGTTCCAGGGTGCTGAGACCACGGACCTCGCACCTAAGACTAGGGAACTGGTGCAAATCACTTTGTTATACTTCAGAATAGTTCCGGGGTGTAGAGACCAAGGACCTCACACCCAGACTAGGCATTGTTTGATATCGGTTATGACTTATTGCTTTCCTGACTACTCTTCTGTCCGGAGCAGTTAATTGAAGCGCAAGTTGAAATGGGCGCAGCTATTCCGCCAATGTATTTATCGGCTACATCTCTCTCTCTCATGGCGCAGACTGCATGGGCATTTAGCGGCTATAACGTCGGCTCGAGTCAGAAGACGGAGCAGAGGTTGTTTAAAAACACAATAATTCGGCCTCCAGCAATCGCTGGAAGCCAAATTATTTCATTCCCCCACTATCCATGGCGGCCTGGAGGGGGAATAGTAATTAACACGACCGGGACTCGTGCAGAAGCAGGATCAGCCATATACCGGCTGAATCCTGCGCCCAAGTCTACCGGCGCCGATTTCAAATGTACTCCTTCTGTCATCTGATTCGGTACCTCGTATATCTGATACTCCGTTGCCAGACCCTGCTAGCCTTGGATACTGAATCAGCCTTCTGTCTATGTACTTTATCTGTCAGTGTGTTGCCGACCTGGCGTGCCCGACCTCGAGAGCTATCTATCCCCTAAGAGATAGTCTCCAGATCAGATAGTGACATCCACCTTAGGTGTCACTCACTCTCTGACCCCTCCTGTCTCCAGTCTGACTCCTCCCCTTGGAGAGCCTCAGGCTGCTGGAGGGTTCCTGTGCTCCCAGAGCAGTGTCTATTTACTATATATCTCCTGCTCAGCAGGTGCATCACTCAAAGTAATACTGTTACACCAAACACTCACTTATCTATAGGTGCCTAGAGGTTAGCAATATATCTGATTATCGGTGATACTGCAGATCACCAATAATCAGATTCTCTCTGCGTGCTGACACCAATTGTTACATTCTGCTGTAGATTTTATCCTCCATCGATAATTGTTCTCTCGAGATTGTACAATGTATGGTGCACACAAATATAGCTTTATCCTTAAAAATGGTATATAGCGTTCTATTCTTGTATAAATAACTTAAGTAGTAGCAGAAGGGCATTGTACCGTGTTAGCCATCAGTAAAAGCAAGAAGTTTAAAATCAGGATGATACCATTTAACATAAGCAATCTACGTCTTTTTTAAATCAAAATTACATCAATTACATTTTAATTAGAACTTATGACCCAAGTGGTGACCCAAGTGGTGTTCTATGACATCTTTCTAAATCTGATGGACGCCAAGATATATGCGTATGCTCTTAACTTAATCTAGGAACTTGGCATGTTCTTTGGTACATCATTAATTAACTGGGATTTCTGAACACCCCCTGTGGTCACATGTTGCACTGTCTTGATCACATGGCTCATTGTTTTGGTTTGGTATTCATAACAAACAACCATCTATTTTAACCACTTAACCCCCCGCGGTACAGATTTCTCCGTCCCTTTTTGCACCCTTAAAAAACCAAGGGACGGAGAAACCCGTACCTCCCGCGCTACCGCCATTGTCCGCGTTCCCGCCTCTCGTGCGCGCGCTCCCACCGCTCGTGCACGCCGCAACCCACTCGCCCGGAGATCAATGAACGGGAAAATCCATTCCCGTTTGTTGATCTAAGCCCCCGCAATGATCTGCTGCTTCTATGAGAAACAGCGCGATCATTGTGATTTTCCCAGCCTCACACTGCTTCCTGTAAGCGTCCTTCCGGACGCTTACAGGTTGCATGAATACCAACTCACTGTGGCCATCTTGTGGCCAAATAGTAAAACGACACCCTAAAACATTTTACATATACAAATACATTAGTTTTACACAATAAATTAACTCATTACCTCCCACATTCCCCAATTTTTTTTTTTTGTGTAATAAAAAAAAAAAAATACAATAAAAAAAATACATAAATAGTTACCTTAGGGACTGAACTTTTTAAATATTTATGTCAAGAGGGTATAACACTGATACTTTATAAACTATGGGCTTGTAATTAGGGATGGATGCAAAACTGAAAAAAATGCACCTTTATTTCCAAATAAAATATTGGCGCCAAACATTGTGATAGGGACATAATTTAAATGGTTTTATAACTGGGACAAATGGGCAAATACATTTCAAGGGTTTTAATTACAGTAGCATGCATTATTTAAAAACTATAATGGCCGAAAACTGAAAAATAATATTTTTTTCCCACTTTTTTTCCTATTTTCCCATTAAAACACATTTAGAATAAAATAATTATTGGCATAATGTCCCACCCAAAGAAAGCCTAATTGGTGGCGGAAAAAACAAGATATAGTTCATTTCATTGCGATAAGTATTAACCACCCTGGCGTTCTGATTAAATCGCCAGGGTGGCTGCGGGAGGGTTTTTTTTAAATAAAAAAAAAACTATTTCATGCAGCCAACTGAAAGTTGGCTGCATGAAAGCCCACTAGAGGGCGCTCCGGAGGCGATCTTCCGATCGCCTCCGGCGCCCAGAATAAACAAGGAAGGCCGCAATGAGCGGCCTTCCTTGTTTTGCTTATATCGTCGCCATAGCGACGAGCGGAGTGACGTCATCGACGTCAGCCGACGTCCTGACGTCAGCCGCCTCCGATCCAGCCCTTAGCGCTGGCCGGAACTTTTTGTTCCGGCTACGCTGGGCTCAGGCGGCTGGGGGGACCCTCTTTCGCCGCTGCTCGCGGCGGATCGCCGCAGAGCGGCGGCGATCAGGCAGCACACGCGGCTGGCAAAGTGCCGGCTGCATGTGCTGCTTTTTATTTGATGAAAATCGGCCCAGCAGGGCCTGAGCGGCGACCTCCGGCGGTGTTGGACGAGCTGAGCTCGTCCAGACCGCTCAGGTGGTTAATAAAGTTATAGACGAATGAATGGAAGGAGCGCTGAAAGGTGAAAATTGCTCTGGTGTTCAAGGGGTAAAACCCTTCAGTGGTGAAGTGGTTAATACATGCTAAAATATATAGAAATCAAACTTATTTACCTTATTATTTAGGTCTATTAATCATATTCAACTCATTAATTAATAACTCTATGATCACTATACATGATCTCTCTACATGGTTAAAATATCAGTGTATAGCAGACTTAGTTTTTGCGGTGCGTGTCTCTGATGGGCAAGGCTTGCTAAGGAGGCATTACAGCCAGAACTGAGTAGTCAGAACATTTCTCCAGCACTATCTTAATATAAACATAACCTTCTACAGGGAACAAACAGCAGTCAGAAAATGATACTAAGGGTTACTCTAACCAACAATCTAACTCTGGTTAACCTCCCCGGCGTTCAATTTTCCCAGGATTTCTTTGCAAAAAGTGATAAAATGTATTTTTAAAACTTTTTTTTTCCTGTAACTTGCCAAAATGTGTCAAGCAAGGGTCTAGTATACAGTGCAGGAGAGTTTTGATGTGTATGCACGTTTATACTGTTCATAACATGTTTTTATGGATGGACATTTCTGTCCATACCGCTGGGGAGGTTAAACCTGAACTGAAAATAAAAAGTCAAAATAACCATACACAGGTCATACTTACCTCCTGTGTAGTCTACTCTTCAACCTCTTTCTCCTCTCCTGCGTCCCATTTGTCCACTGTGATCAGTGGAATTCTCCATCCTCCTTTTTAAAAATGGCCATCACCCCATAGCAGCTTCCTGGTCAGCACACTGTTAAACTGTTATATCGCCCACTTGAGCCATACGGAACCATGGACATTACCTTGCACATTCAGTTGTAACTGACAGCAGTTGAGATATAACTGACAGCAACTGGTATATTTCAGTTCTGACAAAATATTGTCAGAACTGGAAGGGCTCACTGTAAGAAGAAAATGGTAAGCTTCTGAGAGGAAATGACGGTGAGGTTAGTATGTAATATTCATTTACAGCTACGTCATGTGGTTATTTTAAATAATTTTACTCACTTCAGGTTCCCTTTAAAGCAAGATGGGGATAATTTCTCTGCATTAATATGATTTTCTGACAATCTATCTGCCAGAAAAAACCTCATAGGGCATAAGTCACAAACTTTTTCACCTGTTTTCCTCAGTTTTCACCTTATCTATGTTACATTTTTAAGCTTCCAAAAAACAAAAAATATGGTAATATTAAGGCAAGAAAAGTAATACTGAAATTCAGTTAATCAGGGACAACTTACTTTGAGTGATTATTTTGCTTGTGAATGAGTTGAAAGGGTATTTTTTTTATCAAATAGGTGATTAATAAGTCACTTATAAGTCACTTATGAGAAGTTTTGTGAATAGAGCTCATGGTATATTCCCAGCATAAAGCTGGGTAAAAACTGAAACAGAAAGATGTTTGTTAACCAGTTCACCCCCAAGGGTTTTTACCCTAACGGACCGGAGCAATTTTCACCTGTCAGTGCTCCTCCCTTTTAATCGGCAGTAACTTTATTACTACTAATCTCTAATGAATAGCGGAGATGCCGCCACGTGGGCAAGCGGCAGGGCGGCTATCTCCGCATTCCAGCTGGCGGCCTCTGCCACGTGGCTACATGCTGCTGGTTCGAAGAGCTTTGAGGAAGGCGTGGAGTAGAGATAGAGGGGACCTGCTGAGTGGAGGGAGGAGACCTGATCGATTGGACAGTGGGGAACAGAGACACAATGATCGAATTAGATTGATAACTACATATGGGGCCCACTGGGGTAAACTCCATGACATGCTGGATCGCCACTGGCACATATTAACTGGTTCAACAGAGATTGCAGAAATTATAGATCCTATTCCTAAAATTACAGCAAGACGACCAACAAACTTAAAGGATATGCTGGTTAGAAGTGAATATAGAAAGAGTCCGGCACCAACCACTTGGTTAAATAAGATCCCAGTTACTGGAATGTATAGGTGTGGTGGATGTAAGGCCTGTCCCTATGTACATAGGTCCAAAACTTTTTGGGATAGTGGTGGATCTAAGGAGTATAGGATTCAATCCTTTATGAATTGTAATACCCAAAATGTAGTAGACATGATCACCTGCCCATGTGGCCTTATGTACATAGGGATGACAGAGAGGGCCTTGAAGTCACGTATTCTGGAGCATATGTGTAACATCATAAATGGGAATATGGATATGACACTTGGAAAACACTATGCAGAAAAGCATGGATCGAGATTGCAGGGCACTGTGTTTAAAGAGACACTGAAGCGGAAAAAAAAATTATGATATTATGATTTGTATGTGTAGTACAGCTAAGAAATAAAACATTAAGATCAGATACATCAGTCTAATTGTTTCCAGTACAGGAAGAGTTGAGAAACTCCAGTTGTTATCTCTATGCAAACAAGCCATTAAGCTCTCCGACTAAGTTAGTCGTGGAGAGGGCTGTTATCTGACTTTTATTATCTCAACTGTTCCTGGACTATTTACTTTTCCTCTGCCAGAGGAGAGGTCATTACTTCACAGACTGCTCTGAAAGACTCATTTTGAATGCTGAGTGTTGTGTAATCTGCACATATTATAGAATAATGCAATGTTAGAAAAAACACTATATACCTGAAAATAAAAGTATGAGAATATTTTCTTTGCTGCTAATCTTCTAGTAATTATTCATAGTACACAACCAATTCATTATATCATATATTTTTTTTCGCTTCAGTGTCTCTTTAAGGGAATTTATAAGTTGGGGATTTCTGGGAGACGTGGGGATTGGAGAAATGAACTCCTTTGCAAGGAGAGTATGTGGATCTTTAAATTGCAGACTCTATCTCCCTGTGGCCTTAATAATGAATTTAACCTTAAGGCCTCATTCAGACTATACGCGCTGCCGTGCGCATTTTGGCAGCGCGTATAGTGTGCGACACGCAAGAACGGTAGAAAGGCATAGACAGCCCTTCTACCGTTCCCATCATATGCGCTGCGTGGCAGCGCGATTGCGCTATCGCGTGCTGCACGCATTTTTGGGAAACGCAGCGCAGATCCCATTCATTGTAATGAATGAGATCTGCAGCGCATAGGAGCGCAGATGGCGTGCGATCGGACGCGTTGCGTTCCAATCCACAGCCATCTGCGCTAAATGATGTGAACGAGGCCTAAACCCTTTTTGAATAAGGTGGCATACACCTGAAAAAGGACTATGTGAAGTGATACTCATTATAAATATAGGAGTGATTGGTGCAGGAGTGTATGGAGTCTGTATGTATGGAGACCTACATTTAACTGCAAAACATCCCCTTGACGTTAATTATATCTTTTGATATGTCCCTGCTTTGCCCTTAACAGTGACCGCCTAGAGATAGTATGCTATTGATATTATGTGGTATAGTGTAGTTAAAAGGATCGTTGTAACATACGTGTCAATCGCTGATTGGACGGTATCGGATATATGGACTATCTACTATGATCCATTTGTGCGTACTTGCGCATAAGTAAAAAAGGAAAAGGCAAAAGGAATAGATATCCCTTTAAATGGGTTGCTGAACTGTGCTGCGCGCTGTGGATACACGCTGTGAGATATGCAACCAAAGAGGGAGGAGCATAAGGCAGTATAAGGACGGACTTACGAAGGCCCAATGTACATCCTGACGAATCGCCCAACTTAGGGGCAGGAAACGCGTCGATGGGCGGAGACTGTGCGTCACTGTAGCACCTCCTGCAGACTACACGCCAGGCTGACCTATGGAAGCGCTCTCTGGCGCGCACATGCTCTGGACGAGCTGGGGAGTCAGCGTGGTCCCTCCAAGCTGGATTAAGGCCTGCCATATCGGCAATAAGATACGGAACTTGCACTCCAAAGTTGCTGGACGAGTGAGCGGAATAGACACTTGTGGAAGCGTGGGTACCCACTAGACTGGATCGCACGACGGAAGTGGTGAGATGCAAAGTGCATGTTGACCATCCCTGTTATTATATATCAAACACAGTAGTGGTTATTATGGTCTGGAAGCCTTCATCGATACACTGAACTCCCACAACTATCGCTGCTACGCAGATGGAACTTGATTGCCCCCTATGGGGTGCCTTATTGCTGTTTAAAGCCCTACCATCTTGGACTGTGGCCACTATAGTATGTGTGGGTGCCCAGGCTGTATGTGGATGTGCGGGAGTGTGCGTGTTATGCCGGCTTAGATTAGGTTAATACTGGTCTTGCACGTGCAATACACAGCTAAGTGACTCTAAGATTCTCCAGCATAATTTTAAATTGGTTCTTTTAAATAGCTAATTTTTGCATGCAAATAAGCGAATGGTGCAGTTATTGTATTATAATAAAGTGATCTATCTGGCAAACACACCATGAGCCCCAGCCGTGTATATATTTTTATAGTACTTCATAGGGGCGATGTGTTGCTACATTAGCAAGTACCAGAGATCTATCAAATATTGTTCGAAGTTTGGTGATACCTTCTTCTTTAGAGACATGCTGCTGGTTCGCCTGGTCCTTCTAGTGCACACAGGTTGAGAGCTACGCGTGCGCGGGCCAGGCGACAGGACCTTTATGTCAGTAGAAGGGGAGTCAGCTGATCAGGCCGGTCAGCTGACTCCGGCTGTGCTCCGGATTGGCTGAGTGACTGGGGCGGGGTTGGTGAGAGCTCTGAGTACTTATAGGACTTGCTTGTCAGTTGCAGGTTGTCTGCCGTTGCGAACACTCACGTGTGAGCACTCAGACCTCAGTCAGATCTTACAGTGTGTTAGAACCAGCCGGAGCTGGGAATTCACACTAAGGCCTCTTGCACACTGCAAGTGATTCCGATTCAGATTCCGCTTTTTAATCAGTTTTTACATCCGATTCCGATTCCGATTTGCAGTTTGCATCCTGTACACTGCAAATCAGAATCTGAATCGGATGTAAAAACTGATTAAAAAGCGGAATCTGAATCGGAATCACTTGCAGTGTGCAAGAGGCCTTAGTCAGATTCCGCTGTTAGCTTCAATTGTATAATTGTATTGTTATCTAATAGACTAGTTCCCAGGTGTTGAGATCAAGGACCTCACACCTAAGACTAGGAGATTGCTGTGTTGCTACTAATATATTCTAGACTAGTTCCCAGGTGTTGAGACCAAGGACCTCACACCTAAGACTAGGAGATTGCTGTGTTACTACTGTTATACTCTAGACTATTTCCCAGGTGTTGAGACCAAGGACCTCACACCTAAGACTAGGAGATTGCTGTGTTACTACTGTTATACTCTAGACTAGTTCCCAGGTGTTGAGATCAAGGACCTCACACCTCAGACTAGGATTGTGCTATACTGTTACCTGTTATGATCTCTGGCTTTCCTGAACACTCTCTTGCTTACTGATTAGGTACCTTGCCTATCTTTCTACCCGTTGCCAACCTTGCCTGTACCCGGATACCGTATCAGTCTTCTGTCTCTGTACTTTATCTACTCGTGTGTTGCCGACCTGGCCTGTCTGACCCTTCTGGCCGTCACTCATCCCTTGAGTGATCAGCCTTACTGTACTACTCGTGACACTAACTCTCCAGGGGTCAATTAGCTGCAAGGGCTACCTGCTCCTCAGGAAGACCTTCTTGCAGTTTAGTCAGGGGGCTCTACCCCATAGGAGTCCACTGGCTGCAGTACAGTCTGATTCCCAGTCCATCAGGGAATCCTTGGCTGCAGTACAGTCTGATTCCCAATCCATCAGGGAATCCTTGGCTGCTGTACAGTCTGTCTCTCCTCCGCTTGAGGAGGTCAGCTTCAGCACAGTCAGTGACAGTGGCGGACACAGCCAGCAGTGGGCCCCTGTGCAAAATATCAATTGTGGGCCCCCTGACCTGCGGCACGCTTCGCGCGCTGCGTCAAAGAATGGGCGTGGCGATAACCTGCGGCGCAAAAAACGGGTGTGGATAGAACCTGCGGCACGTAGCGGCGCGGCAAAAAATGGGCGTGGCAATGACTGGATAAGGGCGGGGCTAACTGTAATTTAAAGTGATCCCGGGGTGAGAGTGATATGGAGGCTGCCATATTTATTTCCTTTTAAACAATACTAGTTGCCTGGCGGCCCTGCTGATCTATTTGGCTGTAGTAATAAACTGAATTACACCAGCAACAAGCATGCAGCTTAATCTTCTCAGTTCTGACAATATTGTCAGAAACCCCTGACCTGCTGCATGCTTGTTCAGGGTCTATGGTTAAAAGAATAAGAGGCAGAGGACCAGAACGGCAACCAGGCAACTGGTATTGCTTAAAAGGAGAGAAATATGGCAGCCTCAATATTATTCTCACCTCAGGTTCCCTTGAAAAGTGCAACGCAAAGACAGAGGGCCCAAGCTTTGGTGACCCTTTCCCCAGAAAATTCACATAATTGTGCAGGTTTTCTCAAGAAAATACACGTAATGTGAGCAGATTTGCCCAGAAAATACATTCAATCATGTCGGCAGATTTGCCCAGAAAATACATTCAATCATGTCGGCAGATATGCCCAGAAAATACGTGCAATGATGTCGGCAGATATGCCCAGAAAATACGTGCAATCATGTTGGCAGATATGCCCAGAAAATACGTGCAATCATGTTGGCAGATATGCCCAGAAAATACGTGCAATCATGTCGGCAGATATGCCCAGAAAATACGTGCAATCATGTCGGCAGATATGCCCAGAAAATACGTGCAATCATGTCGGCAGATTTGCCCAGAAAATACGTGCAATCATGTCGGCAGATTTGCCCAGAAAACACATGCAATCATGTAGCAAATTTGCCCAGAACATACATGCAATCATGTGGCAGACCTGCCCAGAACATACACCTGCTAAAATAAATAATAAAAAAACCATTTACTCACCTGCAGCAGCAGACCTCCTGTCCCAGCCTCCATCTGGCGCGCAGCTCCCATGGGTGGTTGGGTGGATAGGTAGCCTGGTGGGTGAGTGGGTAGGTAGCCTGGTGGGTAGGTAGCCTGGTGGGTAGGTAGGTAGGCAGCCGGGTGGGTAGGTAGGTAGCCCTTAGCCGGGTGGGTAGGTAGCCTGGTGGGTGGCTGGGTAGCCGGGTGGGTGGCCGGGTGGGTAGGTAGCCTGGTGGGTGGGTAGGTGGGTGGGTGGGTAGGTAGGTAGCCTGGTGGGTCTTTAGGTAGGTAGCCTGGTGGGTTGGTAGGTAGCCGGGTGGGTAGGTAGCCGGGTGGGTGGGTAGGTAGGTAGCCTGGTGGGTGGGTAGGTAGCCGGGTGGGTGTGTAGGTAGCCGTGTGGGTGGTTAGGTAGCCGGGTAGGTAGCCGGGTGGGTGGTTAGGTAGCCGGGTAGGTAGCCGGGTGGGTGGTTAGGTAGCCGGGTGGGTGGTTGGGTAGCCGGGTGGGTGGGTAGCCGGGTGGGTAGGTAGCTGGGTGGGTGGTTAGGTAGCCGGGTAGGTAGCCAGGTGGGTAGGTAGCCAGGTGGGTGGTTAGGTAGCCGGGTAGGTAGCCGGGTGGGTAGGTAGCCGGCACGGTGGTTAGGTAGCCGGGTAGGTAGCCGGGTGGGTAGGTAGCCGGGTGGGTGGTTAGGTAGCCGGGTGGGTGGGTAACCGGGTGGGTGGTTAGGTAGCCGGGTGGGTGAGTAGGTAGCCGGGGGGGTAGGTAGCCGGGTGGGTGGGTTGGTAGCCGGGTAGGTAGCCGGGTGGGTGGGTAGCCGGGTGGGTGGTTAGGTAGCCGGGTGGGTAGGTAGTCGGGTGGGTGGTTAGGTAGGTGGGTAGGTAGCCGGGTGGGTGGTTAGGTAGCCAGGTGGGTAAGGTAGCCGGGTGGGTGGGTAGCTATCCGGGTGGGGGGCCCGACTCCTATCCTCCCTCCCTCACCTCGGGGGGCCCCCCTCCCGGTATGCGCGGTGGCCGGCGGGAGAGCAGAAAATACAGGAAGTCTCCGGCCACCTGCACCTCAGGGGTCCACTGGCTGCAGTAGAGTCTGTATCTTCCGCTCCTCGGGAGTTAACCTTTTCTTGCTGTTGCACCAAACACTATACCACATTAGGTGTCCTGTGTCAAGCTATACTGGTATTATTGGTGATTCTGTAGATCACACATAATCGGGTATAGCATCTGTATTATTGGTGATACTGCAGAGCACCAATAATCAGAAATACTCTGTGTGCTGACACCAATCGTTACATAATCACAACAAAATGATCTATACCTTGTTTTTTTCGCCACCAGTTAGCCTTTTTGTGGGTAGTACATTTTGCTAAGAATTCTTTTATTCTAAATGCATTTTAATGGGAAAAATAAGAAAGAAATGGAAACAATTCATTATTTCTCAGTTTTCGGTTATTATCGTTTTAAAATTAAAACGTTCTCCTGTGGATAAAACCGATACATTTTATTTGCCCAGTTGTCCCAATTATTAAACCATTTAAATTATGTCCCTATAAAAATGTATGGCGACAATATAGTGTTTGGAAATATAGGTGTTATTTTTCAGTTTTTTGTTTTTTTTTGGTCAGGTCCATAATTACACGCCCCTATGTAGTAAAGTAAAAGTAATTTTCCTTCATAAAATATAGATTAAAAAAGCTCTAAGGCAACTATTTATGTATTTTTTTTACAAGTGCTTTTTTTTTGGGGGGGGGGGGGGGGCTTTGGCAGTGTAAGGTATTAATTTTATTGATATTTTAATAAGTGTATGTGTATGCATTTGTCTGTGTGTGTAATTTTACCTTTTGGCCACTAGATGGCGCTAGTGATCACTCTCCCATTTTATAGGAAGTGATCACTTTTTTTACTACGCTGTGACTGTTTCCTGTTTTATGAATGGACGTATCCGCTGTTCGCAATCACGTCCATTCATTCCAGGCATTGCGATTGGGTAGAGGACCGCTCAGTCCTCTTTCCCAATGGCTGAACATGGGGTCCCAACGGTAAGGGGGGACGAGCACACGTGCAGAGCAGCCGCGGGCGAGTAACGCATTAACGTGCTGTTGCCATTAACAGGCTCAAACAGCACGTTTTAATATGCTACAATGTCATTAAATGGTTAATAAAATTAAATTGCGGAGAGCAACAGTGGAGACCCCTTATGGGATTTGAATGGGAAGTACCCTGAATGCAATTCAGTGTTGTGCAGATTCAAGTTCAGGTGAAGTTTTCCTCACGACACTATAATAAATGCACTATTTACAGCAATGTGTGCTGTGAGGAGCTCCCTCTTCTGTACAGACTAGGAAGTGCTGGTATTTTTTCACCATTTAGGAAGTACACAGTGGGTATATTGTGTTTCTGACAGAAAACACCAATTCCTTTCACAGAGCATATTGGATATAAAGCCTGCGATACACAGGCATATAGTAGCCTCATTCCGCACATGGCTGATTACTCTCTTTGTCAGTGAATGGATAAGTGAGTGAAAGTGCATCACTTCATCTCAATCAAATCACTGGCGTGTGGTCCGGTGTTAGTCATGGAGAGAATCCGAAGACATAATAACAGCAGTGGTGTAAGCAAAATTTTACAGTTAGGGGTTGAGTCACTAAGGCTCCCTGCACACTGCAAATCCGATTTGCGATTCCGATTCCGATTTGCAATTCCGATTTGCCCTGAATACAATCAACAGAAAAAAACGGAGGAAAAAATGCAGCATGCAGTAACAATTAAAAATCGGAATCGGATGTAAAAACCGATTAAAAATCAGAGTCGGAATCGCATGCAGTGTGCAGGGAGCCTTATAACTATTGCGCAAGGTAAATGAGAGACTGTGAGGTAAAGGTTATGCATCTGCACTGCCGGCAGTGTAGATTGCACTCTTAACTAGTTAAAGACCGCCTCACGCTAATCGGCGCGAGCACGGCGGTAGCCCCAGGGCCGCCTAACGCCAATTGTCGTGCAGTACTGGGGGCGTGTTTTGCAGAAGGTCGCGTGCGCCGATGCTCTGCTCCGTCATTAGTCTCCTAGGGACTGTTAGTCGGCGAAACCGCCATCTATTTACACCGTACAGCGCTGCGATCTAAAGCAGCGCTGTACTGGGGACAGCCGTGTGACACGGCTGTCCCCTCCGGAGTTGCAGGAAGTGATCGGCTCTCATAGGCTGATGTCTATGGAGGTAGTCACTATGACTGGCTGGCGGGGGCATCCTGGAAATAGAAAGAAAAAAAAACATCATTTTTATATAAAAAAAAAAGATATAAATATTTACAAGAAACAAACAAACACCCCAGCAGCGATCAGAGCCTTCCAACACAGCAGAAGGGCTGTGTTGGAAGGCTCTGCAGCAGGGGCCTAGTTAGGAAAAAAATAGCTTGGACACTGGGGGGGGGGGGGGGGGGGGGGGTGTAAGCCCAGGGCCCTCAACAGGTTAAAGTGCACGCACTCCTTGTAAATTAGGCGCGCTAGTATCACGGATGCGGTGCTGCACTACCATGTGTAATTTACCCTGAGGGCGCGCACCTTAAGAGTGCATGCTATGCTGCCAGCAGCGTACATAGCGAGCGTGCGTAACCCTTACCACACAGTCTTTCATGTACCGCGTGCTGAACAGTGCAATAGTTATTAGTGAGTCAGGACCTTAGTCGTTAATCATTTGCCGTCCACGTCACGCCGCTGGGCGTGGCCACGGCGGCAGCCCCAGGACCGCCTAACACTGATCGGCGTAAAATCATGGGGGGGGGGGGGGATTTGCAGAAGCACGCGCATCTCCGCTTGGATGACGGAGCTCCGCTGTGTGTGACACGGCCGTCCCCCTGGGACGCAGGAGAGTAATTAGCTCTCATCTCATTGGCTGAAGCCTATGACAGCCGATCGCTGTCATAGGCTTGCTAGGGGAGGAAGGGTAGGGAAAAAAATATATAAATAAATAGGTTTATTAATTATTTTAAAAAAAGCAAATATTTGTAAAAAAAAAAAAAAAAAAAAAAACACTGGGGGAGCGATTACAACTCACCAACAGAAATCTCTGCTGGTGGGCAGAAAACTGAGAGAATCACTTGTGTGCTGAGTTGTACGGCCCTGCAGCGAGGCCTTAAAGCTACAGTGGCCTAATTTGTAAAAAAAATGGCCAGGTCACTAGGGGCGGTTTAAGCCTATGGTCCTTAAAGTGAACCAGAGACGAAGCACCCTGATGTATTTCACCATATATATCAGTGGGAACATTAGAGAAAACACCTACCCTGCTCTCTGTTTCATCCTTCACTGCACAGCCTGCTTGTTACCAGCCCTGATAAAATCCCCCACAGAGCATTTAGTCTGGCTTTGCTCAGGAATCATTATAGCTGTGTCTGTCTTCTCTGATGTCTTTCCAAGCACAAGCCTGCCCCCTTCTGGCTCTGCTATAATGACTCAGCTATAATGATTCCTGAGCAAAGCCAGACTGAATGCTCAGTCGGGGATTTTATCAGGGCTGATAAGAAACAAGCTGTGCAGTGCAGAATGAAACAGAGAGCAGGGTAGATGTTTTCTTTAATGTTCCCACTGGTATATATGGTAAAATACATGAGGGTGCTTCGTCTCTGGTACACTTTAAGTGGTTAATGGTATCACCTAAATGCAGGCATGTAACTACAATGATCCAGGCCGCATTGCCTCAAAACAGGTAATTTTGGCGCCTGCGGTAAATGGACAATTTGGGCACCGCCATTGGCACTAATGTTCATTAGCCCAAGCATGTATAGGGCTAATGGATGACAGACGGGCACCGCGACACAGGACAGGTCATGTATAAATGCACACATACATGCACATTTATACACTGCAGGTCTTGTCGTTGTTACCGCCGTGCACCCGATCGACCACAACAGCCCAACATCTTGCAGCATGTCCGATCGGCCCGAAATTGGTCACATCCTCGATCGGGCAGGCACTTGGCGGCACCGATTTTCACGCTTTCCGATAATAATTATCGAATTGGATGGTCGATTGGCCACAAGATGTATGGGCACCTTAAGAATATGTTTTCCCAGCCAAGCTGAGTCTTTATGCTTATGTACACGTCCCCCGATGACTGTCAGCTTGTATACCTTCCTTGTATACATCTCACAGAGTATCTATGCGAATGTTCCACTGTGAGCTGTGCGTTAAAGAAGATAGAGAAAACGACTAGAACTCCCCGTGAACAATGCATTCTCATTAAAGATTTAAATTTCTCTGGTAATAACATGTATCTGTTCCCCAGAAACAATCGTTCCCAACGGGACGCCACATAACGCGCGCAGCATTCCCTACAGAGCGGAGGATATACCTCCTACCTACAGAGCAGCATTCATTAAATATATGGAGTGCGGGCATACATATGTCTCAAAATACCTTCAAATGCTACAGCAATAATGCAGCTTAGTGCGGCGTCTGGTAGCTCAGCACACTGGAAAGAAACATAACGATATAGAGAGCGCCGTTCAACTGCCAGCCAATAACGTGCCTCCCTACATGTACAGAACAGGCTGGAGGACGGTGGCACCAAAAGATGGTAACATTATTTAGAAACAGTTTAAAAATGAGAGGTAGTAGTTGGCTTAAAGAGAAACTCTGACCAAGAATTGAACTTTATCCCAATCAGTAGCTGATACCCCCTTTTACATGAGAAATCTATTCCTTTTCACAAACTGATCATTAGGGGGCGCTGTATAAATGATATTGTGGTGAAGCCCCTCCCACAAGAAGCTCTGAGGACCATGGTACTCCTGGAAGTTTCCTGTCTGTGAACCTTGCTGCATTGTGGGAAATAGCTGTTTACAGCTGTTTTCAACTGCCAAAAAAAAACCATGCAGCAGCTACATCACCTGCCAGCAGTAAAAATGTCACCATGTGATAAATTTCAGAATGTAGATCAGGGATTTAAAAGATTTTACAATGGGCAAACACTGACTAAATCATTTATACATAATTATTGTAAAAATGAAGCACTTTTTTTATTACATTATTTTCACTGGAGTTCCTCTTCAAGCAGGGGCGTAACTAGAAATCCCTGGGCCCCCCTGCAAAACGTTGGATGGGGCCCCGCAGCTGTCATTGCTGGAGGGGGGAGCGCTAATGTTAACCCGAGGTAATGGTGGTGGGGAGTCGGGCCCCCCTCCCCACTGCTATTTGTGCCTGCTGCTCCCCCTTCCTGTGCTGAGCCCCCCCTTCACTTAAAATGACCCTGGAGGGCCCCAGGACCAGGGGCCCCTTCAAGCTTCTCCCCCTAAGGGCCCCCCTGTGGCTGCATCCCTTGCAGAGGCTATTGTTACGCCCCTGGGCTTAAGATAGCCATACATCAGACAATGATGGGCAGATTCATCCAAGAGACAAATCTCTCTCTGATTGATCTGATCGGAGGGAGATCTGTTGGCTGCTCATACACCGCAGGCCGATTCCCAATCGGTATCAGTATGAAATCTCTCAGGAATTTGACACGTCCGCCGCTGCCCCCCAGTGTATAAATGGGGGCCACATGTATGTGTGTGCATTTCTATATTGCCTATGCTATATATGCTGCCGGCCTATAGCACACAGGTGTGTGACATCACACATGCACCACACTGGCGGCATGTTTACCGCTAACAGAGGAGCGAGGGATTCCAAAGATGGATGAGCAGCTCGCGGTGGGCGACACAGATCAGGTATTGTATAAATGCACACGTGGGGCACATTGATACACTAGGGCAGGGGTGTCAAACTTAAATACAAAGTGGGCCAAAATTGTACACTGGGACCTAGTCATGGGCCGAAATTGTACACCGGGACCTAGTCATGGGCCGAAATTGTACACCGGGACCTAGTCATGGGCCGAAATTGTACACCGGGACCTAGTCATGGGCGGAAATTGTACACCGGGACCTAGTCATGGGCCGAAATTGTACACCGGGACCTAGTCATGGGCCGAAATTGTACACCGGGACCTAGTCGCAGGCCAACCTAAATGTCTACTGGCTACCTTCCTCCCTTATAAAATTCCATGGTGTCTAATGGCCCTCCTCTCATATACAGTTCCCTTTTGTCTAGTGGTCTTCCCTCCCCCCTATACAGTTCCTTGGTGTCTAGTGCCTCCCACCCATTCTCTATACAGTCCCCTAGTGTTTATTGCTACCTCCTCCATATGGCTTCCCTGGTGATCTAGGGCTTCACCTTCAATATAGCTTCCCTGGTGGTCATGAGTGGGCCAAACATAATGCAAAGTGGGGAAACCACTTGGGGCCAAATTTAATGGCTTTGAGGGCCAGATTTGGCCCAAGGGCCAGAGTTGTATGCACTAGGGGCTGCACACCTGATCAACCACAATGGCCCGACATCTTGCAGCAAGTCCAATTTTCAGCCTGAAATTGGTCATATTGTCCATTGGGCATGCTCTTGGTTTCACTGATTTTCATCCAATTAGATAATAACTAACTAATCGGATGGTCAGTCGGCCACCACGTCGAGAGATTTATGGCCACCTTTATGTCTCCTGCAGAGCATTAAAGCCAAATTGAATGTTTATTGCACAAAATAAACAAGTTTAGACAACACGTTTCGGGGGCATTCAGGACAGGTGCAGGTTCATGCCAAATGGTGCCGTGTGGCTAATGGAGATCTCTCATATGCTCCTCAATGAACTCCTTTAGTCACACTGCAATTTTTGGTACAACTGACCTGATGAAGTGGGGAACGCCCCAGCAAAACGTGTTTTCTTATTTTAGTACTTCCTAATCAAGGGCTATTTCACCAGGAGCGTGACCAGCAAGGACCCTCGCAACCTCAAGTGGTGGCAGTTATTCCTCTGTCAGCCTTATTGGTGGTTGCATATCTATTGCAACCTGAATATTGTGAGTAATCCTTTTATTCTTGGATTTATCTGGTACCTTGGCATATTACACTATTGGCTCCTGTTTTTTGTCTTTGTGTTTTCCTGGTCATGGAGTTTCCTGGTCCACTACCTTGCAAGCCCTACATGTAGGGGTACGTTATTGGCCAATAGTTAAGAAATACTGTCCCTTGTGGTGTTTCGTGATCACCAATGTCCTTCCTCAGGTTAGCCACTCTTGGTGGAAACCTTCTGCTAGCAACTGTAGTGTACACCAGATCATTTTTACAAAAGATTGGAGCTATATCTTGGCTTGTCTGACATCTCCTGTATTACCCTTAAAGTGAATGGGAACTGCATTTAAAAAAAAATGAAGCAAATACTTACCTAAGGAGAGGGAAGGCTCTGGGTCGTATAGAGCCTTCCGTCTCCTCTCTCGGTGCTCTCTATCCTGTGCTGGCTCCTCCCCCCCCATTTCAATCCCCCGCCGAAAGGGTATTTGGAAGTCTTTGGGAGCCGTGTCCTCCCGAAGACGTGCGGCTCCATACTGCACAAGCGTGAGCGTGCGTGCGCAGGCGCAGTACAGGGCCGCCCTTCTTCAGGAGCACTCGGACTCCCTGAAGACTTCTGAAGCCTCCTTCGGACGGGTAAAGCAGTATTTGACTAAATTAGTCAAATACTGCTACCGGGCGAGCCAGCACCGGAACGGGGGGACCAGGAGAGGAGCGGGAAGGCTCTATAGGACCCAGAGCCTTCCCTCTCCTTGGGTAAGTATCTGTCTCATTTTTTTTAAATGCGGTTCCCATTCACTTTAAAGGACATCCGAGTTGAAAATAAGCTGATGAGCTAAACAATTGTACCTATCCTCCTTTTCCTAAAAATGACTCTTAAGACGTCTCATGATTTTATTTTAAATGTATAAGTTATTACTGTTTAATTGTCTTTGCTCAATGACACAGTCATTGAAGTATGCAGGAGCTAAAATCTATGAACAATTGACCCTTTTTATCTCTTTCCTGTTCTCAGAAGCCATTTACTGCCGGAAAAATTATTCAAACCTCTGGCAAATTTTGACTTAAAGTTACTTTTATTCAACCAGCAAGTATTTTTTTATGGAAAATGACATAGGTGTCTCCCAAAAGATAACAAGATGATGTACAAGAGGCATTATTGTGGAAAAAAATTATTCTCAGCTTTTATTTACATTTGAGCAAAAAAATGTCCAGTCCAAAATGATTCATACCCTTCTCAATAATCAATAGAGAAGCCTTTATTGGCTATTACAGCTATCAAACACTTAATTGCAGACCAGCTTTTTGTATATCTCCACAGGTATTTTTGCCCATTCAGCTTTAGCAATGAGCTCCAAATCTTTCAGGTTGGAGGGTCTTCTTGCCATAACCCTGATCTGTTGCTCCCTCTGCAGGTTTTCAATTGGATTCAAGTCAGGACTCTGGCTGGGCCACTCCAAAACATTAATGTTGTTGTCTGCTAACCATTTCTTCACCACTTTTGCTGTGTGTTTTGGGTCATTTTCATGCTGAAATGTCCACTGGTGCCCAAGGCCAAGTTTTTCTGCAGACTACTTGTTGCCGTTGAGAATCCTCATGTATTGCTTTTTTTTTTCATGGTGCCCTTTACTGTAATTAGGTTCCCTGGTCCATTGGCTGAAAAACAAGCCCAAAGCATTAAGTTCCCAACACCATGTTTGACAGTGGGGATGGTGTTCTTTGGGTTGAAGGCTTCTCCTTTTTTTCCTCCAAATGAAGGAAACATCATTGTGACCAAACAATTCAATTTTTGTTTCTTCTGACCATAACCAGAAGTCTTTGTCCAGATGAGTGCCCTATCTGGAGAAGTGGCATCCTCCTTGACCTGCAACCCAGCAGTGTGTACTCTGGTTGAACTTGATGGACGCATGTCTTTTTTCAACCAAAATAACTGTAATTATGTAACTATGTAACTATGCATTGTCCGTTGGATTGTCTGCCTTGAGACATTGCATTTGCCACCAGCAGAGCCCAGATTCACCAGGATGGCCTTGGTGGTGACCCTTGGATACTTTTTCACCTCTCTCACTATCCTCCTGGCCAGCACAGGTGTCACTTTTGGCTTCCGACCACATCCTCTGAAATTTTCCACATTGCAGAACATTTTGTATTTCTTTTGTTTAAGTCAGCGTTTATTCAACAAAGATAAAAAGGAACATATGACAAAATATGCAGTGTAGCAGTGCGACTCCTAGCCTCTCCAACAGTCTAAAGAGTACAGTCAGACATCGATTATTAAATAAACCAGAATAGATACAGGGAGTGCAGAATTATTAGGCAAATGAGTATTTTGACCACATCATCCTCTTTATGTATGTTGTCTTACGCCAAGCTGTATAGGCTTGAAAGCCTACTACCAATTAAGCATATTAGGTGATGTGCATCTCTGTAATGAGAAGGGGTGTGGTCTAATGACATCAACACCCTATATCAGGTGTGCATAATTATTAGGCAACTTCCTTTCCTTTGGCAAAATGGGTCAAAAGAAGGACTTGACAGGCTCAGAAAAGTCAGAAATAGTGAGATATCTTGCAGAGGGATGCAGCACTCTTTAAAATTGCAAAGCTTCTGAAGCGTGATCATCGAACAATCAAAATAGTCAACAGGGTCGCAAGAAGCGTGTGGAAAAGCCAAGGCGCAAAATAACTGCCCATGAACTGAGAAAAGTCAAGCGTGCAGCTGCCAAGATGCCACTTGCCACCAGTTTGGCCATATTTCAGAGCTGCAACATCACTGGAGTGCCCAAAAGCACAAGGTGTGCAATACTCAGAGACATGGCCAAGGTAAGAAAGGCTGAAAGACGACCACCACTGAACAAGACACACTTGCTGAAATGTCAAGACTGGACCAAGAAATATCTCAAGACTGATTTTTCTAAAGTTTTATGGACTGATGAAATGAGAGTGAGTCTTGATGGGCCAGATGGATGGGCCCGTGGCTGGATTGGTAAAGGGCAGAGAGCTCCAGTCCGACTCAGACGCCAGCAAGGTGGAGGTTGAGTACTGGTTTGGGCTGGTATCATCAAAGATGAGCTTGTGGGGCCTTTTCGGGTTGAGGATGGAGTCAAGCTCAACTCCCAGTCCTACTGCCAGTTTCTGGAAGACACCTTCTTCAAGCAGTGGTACTGGAAGAAGTCTGCATCCTTCAAAAAAAACATGATTTTTATGCAGGACAATGCTCCATCACACGCGTCCAAGTACTCCACAGCGTGGCTGGCAAGAAAGGGTATAAAAGAAGAAAAACTAATGACATGGCCTCCTTGTTCACCTTATCTGTACCCCATTGAGAACCTGTGGTCCATCATAAAATGTGAGATTTACAAGGAGGGAAAACAGTACACCTCTCTGAACAGTGTCTGGGAGGCTGTGGTTGCTGCTGTACGCAATGTTGATGGTGAACAGATCAAAACACTGACAGAATCCATGGATGACAGGCTTTTGAGTGTCCTTGCAAAGAAAGGTGGCTATATTGGTCACTGATTTGCTTTTGTTTTGTTTTTGAATGTCAGAAATGTATATTTGTGAATGTTGAGATGTTATATTGGTTTCACTGGTAAAAATAAATAGTTGAAATGGGTATATTTTTTTTGTTAAGTTGCCTAATAATTATGCAGAGTAATAGTCACCTGCACACAAAGATATCCCCCTAAAATAGCTAAAACTAAAAACAAACTAAAAACTAATTTCAAAACGATTCAACTTTGATATTAATTAGTTTTTTGGGTTCATTGAGAACATGGTTGTTGTTCAATAATACAATTATTCCTCAAAAATACCACTTGCCTAATAATTCTGCACTCCCTGTAGATTCAAAGTCAGTTATCACTTTTAAAAGTGAGAGGTAATATTAAATACAATATAATGAACGTCACATAATATGCAAAACCTCAGACTGAATCTTTTACAAGGTCAAAATCAGCAAGACCAGGGGTATCTAACCATAAAGCCCATATGTTTTCAAACTTCTGATTAATTTTTCATTTTTTAGGTAATTATTCATATGTAACAACCAATCACTAGGTTTGGGAGGGAGTGGTTGCTTCCACATCAAAGTATTAATTTGCTAGCTTGGAACAACGCTCTTTGGGGGAGATTTATCAACGCATTACCGACAGTTTTTTCACCTTAATCTGTTCTAACCAGCAGGGAGAACAGTTCTGCATGATAATAAGAACCTTCTTAAATCCTAGGTAATAGCGGCAGTTTAGCGTGAATTTCTAGAGCTGCACTACAGTTAAGAAAAGTGCAAATCCATCCCTAAACTGGCACAGATTAAGAAGTGCTCGATAGCAGTTCTACAGGTGTAGAACTGCAGGCTAGACATGATTGCAGAGTGCAGCCTATACATGATTTGTGATGTGCTCCTCCCCCCTGCTGAATTCCTCCTCAGAGCCTGCTGCTATCGCTACAGCAGGTGTGTTGGTTACCTCAGCAACAACAATTCCCCTCACACACTGCACTGTCTGAGAGACCTTCCTAGCTCCTCCTATTATACAACAGTTTTAGAAGGAATCTGCACTATCTAACGATTTCTTAAGATACCTGAGACATTTCTGCATGGATTTCTAAAAACCTACCAATATTTTGTTTTAGACACTCTTGATAAATCTGGCCCTTTGTACCATTAATTGCACATTCTCTGCCATATTCAGTCCAGACAATAAACCAAAGATGCAAGTTTTAGTTGTTCTTGAAATGGCAGAGCAAGTGACAGTGTCCAATGTATCAAACCCCTCCATCCAATACCTATGCAATTTCGGACATTTCCATAGCATGTGTAAAAGGTCCCCATGGTCTCTCATACATCTAGCTCATAATGGATCATCCCTCAGGCCCATGCTATGTAATTTTTTGGGTGTTAAATAACTCCTATGAATTATGGTGAATTGAAATAATTTTTGTGCAGCACTGGTAGAAATCAGCGGTACAGCCTGAAGTATATCCTGCCATTCCTCCGCAGTCACTTCTCCCAAATCCCGTCGCCACCCCTCTAAACATTTCAATGGATATTTATTAAGAAAGAGTGCTAATAAAAAGGCATAACTATAAGAAATAAATCCACTTCTAGATGTAGTTTGACTAATCATATTAACCACCCTGGCGTTCTATTGAGATCGCCAGGGTGGCTGCAGGAGGGGTTTTTTTTAATTGAAAAAAAACTATTTCATGCAGCCAACTGAAAGTTGGCTGCATGAAAGCCCACTAGAGGGCGCTCCGGAGGCGTTCTTCTGATCGCCTCCGGCAAGCATAAGTAACAAGGAAGGCTGCAATGAGCAGCCTTCCTTGTTTGGCTTTCCTCGTCGTCATGGCAACGAGCGGAGTGACGTCATGAACGTCAGCCGACGTCCTGACGTCAGCCGCCTCCGATCCAGCCCTTAGCGCTGGCCGGAACTATTTGTTCCGGCTGCGCAGGGCTCGAGCGGCTGGGGGGACCCTCTTTCGCCGCTGCTCGCGGCGGATCGCCGCAGAGCGGCGGCGATCGGGCAGCACACGCGGCTGGCAAAGTGTAGGCTGCGTGTGCTGCTTTTTATTTGAACAAAATCGGCCCAGCAGGGCCTGAGCGGCACCCTCTGGCGGTAATGGACGAGCTGAGCTCGTCCATACCGCTAAAGTGGTTAAATATAGGAGAGGGAGACATACAGATATCTACAGAAGCTTTCTGACGATTTAGAGCATGAACTAATTGAGAGTATTGATAACACATTAAAGTAGTTTTAGAAGCACCCAGCTTTGTGATAATAGTGTCTATATGACATATTTGCCCTTGCTCAAGAATATGAGACAGCGAGTCAAAAACATCTTGTATTTTTTAATAATACTTTGCACTGTAGCCACTGGAACCTGAAAACATTTAGATATGACCTTGTAGCCCTTTCCTAACTTGTGAGCAGCCACAATGCGCAGCCGCAGGTCCCCACTGAGTTTCTTTGTCTTACCCATGACTGTCCACAAACCAACTGCTGAGAGCTGCTGTTTTTCACCCGTTGAGTGGACTAAAACAGATGTTCCCAATTAATCAGGGTAATTAGGATGCTTTAGAACAGCTTGGACTATTTGGGATGGTATAGAACTTTGGATTTTCCCACAGACTGTGACAGTTTGTGAAGGGTTTGAATAATTTTGGAGTGGACACTTTTTGCTCAAATGTAAATAAAAGCTGAGAAATGTTTTTTTTTCCACAATAATGCCTCTTGTACATCATCTTATTATCTTTTGGGAGACACCTATGTCATTTTCCATCAACAAATGACTTACTAGCTGAATAAAAGTAACTTTAAGACAAAATTTGCCAGGGGTATGAATAATTATGGGCAGCACCGTACATATTAATAAAGTTCAGTCCCTAAGGTAAGGCTATTTATGTATTTTTTTTAATTGTCATTTTTTTAATGCATATACTTTATTTGGGTAATTATGGGAGAGAGAGGGAGGTAATGGGTTAATTTGAATGGTATATGTGTGGTTTGTGTAGATATTTTTATTAAACAAAATGTATGTAGGTGTAATTTTACTATTTGTCCACAAGATGTCCTCGTGCATAATCTTCCTGCGCGTACTATTAGCATGCTAACAGAAAGTTATGCGTGGCTGTCTAACTTTCAGTATTAAAATGACTGCAGGAATCTCATTGATGCCGCCGATCATTGACAAAGGGACTTAGATCAATGAATGGGATTTTCCCTCTAACGGGCGGTTAAGAGTACCCCCTGCAGGAATGAGTGGCAGTCATCCGCTACAATAGACGATTTTCTACGTCCCTGAGCAGGAACTGAAGTCCTGCAGGACGTAGATAATCCGTCTCAAACCACATAAGTGGTTAATGAGCCAGTGTAATTTGAGCTGTCTGCTGTCTGCCAACTCTGCTAATATGTAAACACATGAGGTTAACCCTTTCGGTGCTCCCAAAAAAACAGGAAGTAACCACTCTGCAGCATCTCTGTGGGAGTTCTGTAAGTTGTAACGAAGAAATGTTTTCCTTTGACGGTTATTATGCTGTTGCATATCTTCTAAAAGTAGAGAGTTCTGAGTTCAGGTCCGCGTTAATGACCATCTCTACTTCTCTCCTGCTAGAATAGTGCAGTGGGGCGAGCAGGGTGATTTTATCAGAATATTAAAGACTACATTACGTTAATTTAGTATAGGCGTATTGTGTGGGAGCCCGGAGTTTTTCTTCAGGCTGTAATAGTTCATTAATCCCAGCAGCGGAGTTTACCTGAAGGTATAAGTTTGTGTGCTTCAGAGTTCAGGGTAAAAAAAAAATGAAATAAATAAAAACACATTATGACTGTTACATGTCAGCGTTTCATGTCCTTCCATTCCCCGAAGGGTCATACGGTGAGGAGAAACATGACCCAGATTTTGTGGTAATGCGTCTCACAACCATCGCCTTTAGTGGGAACCTGGATACCTGAATGCAAGTGACAGCAGGAGATCCATCCACTCTGTCTAAAAGCCCTTGTACTCCGCGTATCGCCCCGTGAGTGAAGACATTGTCAGGGCTCTCTCTGAAGGATCAGACAGGCCATGGAAAAATCTTAACAGACGGCTTTTCAGCTACGTTCTCATCTGAACATGTCTGGTGCTGACACGCTGCTTCCCTTGGAGGAAGGCTGACGCCCCGACGAGGGTCTTGAGAGAGAGCTGCATCTCTGATGGGATTCATCCTGACAAGACACAGCACTTAAGTTGTCAAAGGGGCCTCTTCCTCTCATGGGATGGAAGGTCAATACAGAGGAGAGCAGAGGATACTGAGAATGGTGCTCATGTAGGAACATCTCCCAGAATCCCTTGCTTCAGGAATGGCCAAGGCTCATCAAGCAGGTGATCTTCAGTGAACGGTTGATGCCTGCCTAAGATGGTTTTGTGGACTTTTTTGTTCAGGGATTATAAACCTGGATTCCAGGTTTAGTTTTAGTGGAAGGGTTAGGGGAGTGCTAGTTTGAGGTAGGGTATGAAGTTTTAGGGTCGAGGGCATGGAGGGATTCAAGCAAACCTGTAAACTTTAGAAAAGTTAAAATTTGATACTTACCTCGGGAGAGGAAAACCTCTGGATCCTCTAGAGGCTTCCCCCAACTTAATCCACCTCGCCGTTCCAGCACTGTGTCTTACCGAAGCTTGTAGCTATGCTGCCATATGAGAACGAGTGCAACCGCACTACGCCTTCACAGTACCATGGACACGCTCGGGCTTCGACAGAAAAAGCCGGGATGGGGGCTTGAGGTCGTTTTTCAGTAGGAGGACACAGGAATGGAACTGGCTGGTGGAGGTGGACAGGGGTAGGGGAATATCTAGAGGTGAGTACTCGCATGGGACTCTTTTTTTCCCTACAGGTACACTTTAAATTCCATGTCCACTATTTTTCTACCTTTACGCCACCAACGTCATAACTATCACTTAAACCATTGATGTTCAGAGTTAAAGAGACTCCGTAAAAAAAATTGCATCCTGTTTTTTATCATCCTACAAGTTCCAAAAGCTATTGTAATGTGTTCTGGCTTACTGCAGCACGTTCTACTATCACCATCTCTGTAATAAATCAACTTATCTCTCTCTTGTCAGACTTGTCAGCCTGTGTCTGGAAGGCTGCCAAGTTCTTCAGTGTTGTGGTTCTGTGATGCATCTCCTCCCTCCAGGCCCCTCTCTGCACACTGCCTGTGTATTATTTAGATTAGGGCAGCTTCTCTCTTCTCTCTTATCTTTTACAAGCTGGATAAATCCTCCTCTGAGCTGGCTGGGCTTTCACATACTGAGCAATTACATACAGGCAGAGCTGTCTGCACTCTGCAGGAAGAAACAGCCTGACACTTCAGTGGAAGATAGCTGCAGGGGGAAAGAAACACACAAATGATCTCTTGAGATTCAAAAGGAAGGGTGTATACAGCCTGCTTGTGTATGGATGCATTTTCTATGTGTGGACATGCTGTACATCAACCTACTTCCTGTTTTGGTGGCCATTTTGTTTGTTTATAAACAAACTTTTTAAAACTGTTTTTAACCACTTTTAATGCGGCGAGGAGCGGCGAAATTGTGACAGAGGGTAATAGGAGATGTCCCCTAACGCACTGGTATGTTTACTTTTGTGCGATTTTAACAATACAGATTCTCTTTAAGACATATATTTATTTTGGCCAAAGTTCCCAAGGTCATGTGACCATGGTTGGCCTCTAATAGATTCGCCCTGCAAGTGGGGCAGTTCCTGTAGTCTGGGTTTCTGCATTGGGTATATAGATCACAGACTAGTTGGGGTTCACTACACATGAAGCGGGGCTGTAAGTTGAACAGGGGAATTGCCAGTGGATCAGGAGAGCTCCATTGAATGGGTGGTGCCATATCTGTAAACTTTGAGGCAGGTATAGACCTGAGAAGCGAGGATAGTGGGGTACCCATGCTTGGAAACGCTGATCTCTGATTCCATGCAAATTATGATTTCCGTGGAGTCTTTTTTTGGTCATTTTTTCCATTCTTTGATTGGCCAAATAATTGCGAGTTGACTCTGCATTCTATGATTGGTATAATGCTTCCGAGTTTGTGATTGGGCTAAATTGAGTTGCGGTAATGCATTACGTCTGTGGAAATTCGATTTCTGAGTTCCGATCAGAAATGTAGTTTTCCAATCGGAAATGTGGAAGTTTAACCTCCCTGGCGTTACGCAGTTTCAATGTCTGCGTCCGCGGGAGGATTTTTGCCTATACAATGTTATTTATAGTCTTCAGTTAGCACTTCGCCAGCTAAGTATGCCCCCCAAGTGCCTCTGGTCCCCTCTGATCCCCCCGATCGCTGCCGGTAATATTTACCCATCCGCAATCCCGCGAGAGCCGCAGCTTCTCCATGCAGCTTCACTCATCGCTATGGCGATGATCGGACATGACGTCATCTATGTCATGCGCAGTTCCGATCCTCCCCATAGCGAAGCCGGGAGCTGATTGGGAGGCTGCGCCATCGCGGGATCCCTGGGGCGGTACATATACCGGCAGCAATCGGCGGTGATCAGAGGAGACCGGAGGCATTTGGGGGGCATACTTAGCTAGCGAAGTGCTAACTGCAGACTATAAATAACATTTTATAGGCAAAAATCCTCCCGGGGCCATGTGATCCCCTGCGGCAGCTAGCCCTACCCTAGGTCGGGCTTACCGCCAGGGAGGTTAAATTCCGCAAAATCCAAACAAGCATCCCTATAGGGGGGTGCATAGACAAGAGTGGCCATGGCCACCGACAAGAGGGATTGCAGATTTCCAGTGTATCCCATCAATGTTCCATCTCCAGCAACTCTGCAATATGGTTCCTTCTCCCCATTCTAATGTTACTCATAGTGGCCACATTATAGAGATGCCCCCATCCACTACAGAGCTGTCATTGTAGTGCCATCCTCCTATACTATATTAGTATAGAATACTGTATATTAGTACTCTTATTATTATTCGACTCTTTTATTAATGCTTCTCTCCTTATAGAGAACCAATGAATACTTTCCACATTATAATGCCCCCACCAGTGCGTACATTTAAAAAGAGCGCCGCGGTAATCATAGCATCGGAGAAAGCTCTTGTAGACTATCAGTAGAATTACTGATATTTCACTACCTAATACCAAGTCAAATATATACCATCTGGGCAGTTTCTAGGCTACATTGCACCCAGGCGAGAGTATAAAAATTGCTCCCCCTTCCCCTTCACCCCCCGGACTCGCGAACCCTTACTCTTTAGGGACAGTCGCACAGCCACAGGTCACAAGTAGATCTACTTACTAGTGACCAGCCGCTCATCCAGGAGGAAGCAGGGACCAGGAGACCACAGGCAAAGAGAGCCCAGAAAGCCGACTCCTCCATGGTCGCCGCTCACTGACAGCCTGCAGTACCACTACAGGACATCAGGTGTCATCAAATAGCGAGAAAGAATGGACTTTGGGTGATCGTGAGGCTTTAAGGAACCTTGAAATATTGAAGGATCAAAATTTAGAGGGAGATCATAGTGATAGTCAAGAAAAAATCAAGGAAGTGTGTCTAATAGACCATGTTGATTGCCATTCTAAATCTAGTTTTATGCCCTCACCACAAGCCTTCCCTGCTTTAGGAATTTTCTTGGATCTAGTATCACAGGATCTGAAGAAAATATCATGGAACAAACAAGTTAGGGACAACCTAACCAGGGGCGAACGAAAAGCACTAGAGGAACTGAATCAGGCAAAGGAAATTATAGTACGCCCAAGTGATAAGGGGGGAAATGTGGTCCTATGGTCCAGAGACCTATACCTTGAGGAAGCAATTCGACAACTAAAAGATCCAAATACCTATCAACCACTTAGAAGTGGACCATATGATAGGATAGCGTTTGGAGTCAACCAATGGGTCGATGATGCAGTAGAAGAAGGTGTACTTGATGAAAAGGAAGAGAATTTCCTAAGAGTTGGTACATACAGGGTTCCAGTTTTTTATCTGATCCCGAAACTCCATAAAAATCTGAACAAACCACCAGGCAGGCCTATAGTCAGTGCCATCAACGGCCCTACAGAAAACTTGGCCATATGGATTGATGGCAAGATAAAAAGGCTGGTGGCGTCCTTGCCCTCCTATGTGCAGGACTCGAGAGATGTCCTGAGAATGATTGGGGCGATGGAAATTGAACCAGGTGATTTCCTCGTGGGGATAGACGTGGAGAGTTTGTATACGTCTATCCCGCACGAGGTGGGGCTTGATGCCCTGAGATTTTTCCTCACAGATGCCTATCCTGATGTGCCTGTGCACAATGATTTTGTAGTGCAGGCCATGAGATATGTCCTGGAGCACAACTGTTTCTTGTTCAACGACACCCACTATAGGCAGGTGCGGGGTACGTCCATGGGGGCGTCGTGTGCACCTGCCTATGCCTGTCTACATCTAGGCTTGTGGGAAAGAAAAGATGTATACACGCTACCTCAGTTTGAAGCACATGTGAAAATGTGGCTCCGTTTTATTGATGATGTGCTGGTGGTGTGGAGAGGGTCTGAAATCGAATTGGAAATGTTCTTGGATTGTCTAAATCGTAACCAGCGAAATATACATCTCACATATGTTCATAGCCTGACTGGAATTTCCTTTTTGGACGTGAACATTGTGAAAGATGGTGCGGCATTGAGGACAACCACGTACCGCAAGCCTACAGCTGGCAACACCCTTCTCCACGCCACCAGCCACCATCCACCATCCACCTCATTTGATTAAGGGAATTCCAGGGGGGCAGTTCCTCCGTATAAAGAGGAACTGCTCCAGAAATGAGGACTTTCAGCGTGAAGCCACTGAAATGTATGAACGGTTTAGGGATCGTGGTTATGGACATGAGGCGTTGTGCTCTGGGGCTCAAAAGGCCCTTCTGACTCCACATGTTGAGCTGTTGCAGCAACAGTCACTAAATCAAATGAAAACTAAACGGGAAAGATTTTCCGGCCCCAGTTTTATCTCCTCCTACAATGCAAATTGGTCCCGAATCCGTGACATACTGAGCCAACATTGGCCGATATTACGGGTCGACCCGGTGCTGGGGCCCATTGTCGGGGAGAGACCTTCTTTGGTCGCCCGACGTGCACCCAGTTTACGGGATCGATTGGTACACTCCGATCTGCTACCACAGTCAAATTGGCTGACTGCATGTGGCACTAAAGGAATGTTTAGGTGTGGTGCATGCTCTGCGTGTGAGTATGTGGATGTTGCAAAAACATTTAGGGCTCCAAATAAAACGAGAGAGTGGAAGATTCAATCTTTTATTAACTGTAACTCTGAGTGGACAGTATATGTCATACAGTGCCCGTGCCCTAGGCTATATGTAGGCATGACCACAAGAAAACTAAAGAAGAGGATTTCTGAGCATTTAAGCAATATAAACTGTGGAAAAAAACTTAATGGAGAATATCGTAGCTCAGTGGCGGAACATTTCTGCGAGGTCCATGGTGGCTTACAAAATGGGTTCCTGTTTAAGGGGATTTATAAGTTGCAGAGCAACCGTAGAGGAGGTGACAGGGAAAAGTGGCTGTTGCAGCAGGAAGCAAAATGGATCTACTTACTTGACTCTTTAGCACCAACAGGCCTGAATCAAGAACTGAACTTTGCCCCTTTTCTATGATACTATATAACATAGACGCGCTGACCGTGTCTGGTGAAGAAGAAGCTCTGGCTAAAGAATGGCGGTGCTGATCTATCATAAGCATGGAGTCTAAATTCTAAAATATAAGACGCTGTTGGAGATATCAATGGGACACATATGTAAAGAAAATTGCTAGGCAGTGACTATATTGTGGATCGATTTAAATATAGCTGTGGACTTGCTAAGCAGGTTCCATCATCAAACACGTATAAGCCAGAGTGGGAACGAAGGGGAGAAGTTCCGGAGTCATAGTTGGTAACCATAGTAACTGATGACGTCATTGGAACGCCCCATTAGCGCACGTAATGGCGCATAAATCACTGCCCTGTCAGCCACGCCACGTATCCTGACGAAGCTCGCAGTGGGCGGGCGCAACGCGTCGATGGGCGGGGCTTCACCGCAACATGCGTCTGAGCGCTCCTTGTAGTTCACACTAGCCGGCCGGCTGAACTGCTGAAGGCGAAACTCCGCACTCACGTGAGCTCCCCTGATATACTGGAGACTCGGGGTGGAGTAAACTAACGCATCTGGCTCCCCTTGAAAGTTGCAAGGAGGGTAGAGCCGAAGAGAGAGACGGAGAAACTTATCCAGCAGGAGCCCAATAAGGAATAGGAGCCATGGGTGACCAGATCTGAGGCCCTCATCGGGTGGTAAGATTACGCGGCTCAAACACGGTGTCCTATTGAAGTTGGAAGTATCTTGTGCAGTCGGAGCATTGTAGCGGCTTGTGATATATGCATGCAAAAAAACAGCAGTCACTTTTCCTCAACACCCTGAAGATACTACTGGATTGGTACCGGTACCAGGGCGGAAGGGATGAATGATGGTGTGCTTTGTGGCATGGTATGAGGTTTGGAGCGCTCCGCATTTATTTTAAGTGTTTTTAGGGCAGGTGTTGTGATTTTTCTACGGTTCTCAATAAAGGTATACATATTTATGACCAAGAGCGGCAGCAAGTGTTGAATTAAATTTGTATTGCAATTGCTGGTAACTAGCAGCTGCTCCTGTTATGTGAATACATACAGTTGTGGTCCAATTTAATTGGTGAGTGAGACAGACAGGTGATACATATTGTTGATGGTGACGTGATGACTTGACATCTGACGCAAGCCTGGGAGGAGTCAAGGAAGGTAATCATGCTGGTAATCTTCTTCCATTTGGCTACACCGCGCATCATCAGTTCCCTAGCGGTTGTGTCCTTCTGCCTGCGCTCCCCTTATTCTACTTGCTGGTCTGCATCCAGGGCAGTTGCCCTGCCCGCACTGCCCAAGAAACGGCCCTGTATAACCGTATGTATATTACTGCACTGTCTGACGCTCAGTATCTATGCACTGCCCAGCAGTCCCATGCGCTATCGCACCGCTGGACACATTTTTCGGCAAACCGGCAGCTCTGATGGCATAAAATCACGGGCATTGTGTTCTGATTGCACGGCCAACTGTGCTCGGAAGTGTGAAAAAGGCTTTATAGAAACAGTTTGCCCCACATTAAAATCCTAATTCCATCTACCATTTTTTTAAGCGCTGAAGACATACTATTTGTTACTGTAAATAAAACAGATGTTGGTGTGGGTAACAGCCCAGTGCATCTGAAAATATTACAAACACTACAGGCTGATTTAGAGGGAGGCAAATGAAATCATGGTTGCAAAAAATCTACATGTAGACTCTTCTATCTCCTATTTAAGCCAGATCATACACAAGGCAACTTAGGCAGGTTACTAAGGCCCCCCCCCCCCCCCCCCCAAAAAAAATAAAACACACCAAGAAAAAACAACAACAGGTGGCAATAAGGAAGGCCAAAGGCCTGCAGAGGGCCCTATTTCACTATTAAGAAAACCCAAGGCGGGGGAAAAAAGTGGATTTTTACTCACCTGGGACCTTTTCCAGCCCCCCACAGTCTATCATGTTCCTCTGAGTGTCCTCCCCAGCCCCCTTTGTTGTGCTGGTATATCCCTCTGAAAGCTTGATGCATGCTCACCTCCTCGATCGCACACTGGTGGCCAGGAGTGACTTGCACATGCGCAGTTTATGCCTTTAAAAACTGGCAGTGCTGGATTTACCATGAGGCACTGTAGGCTCGTGCCTGCAGGCGCCTTATGTAGGAGAGGTTGCGCCCCTCCCCAAATGTCCCCCTACCTATTAGGGTGGGAGCTACTTAACACTGGAGTGGGGGAACTTCTGGCTTCCTATAGGGGGAGGAGGAAAGCCTACCTAATATGGAGGCATGGCCTGAGTTGAGAGGCAGAGTTTAGGGCGCCAGAGCGCCTGTGCCTACAGGCTCCTGAGTTGTAAATCCGGTGCTGCGAATAGCACATGCTCAAAACGCTCCCAACCACTGGTACGCGACCGAGGAGGCCAGCGACTAGGGCCGCGCATGCACAGTAGCTCGCAATTAGTCTAGTCGGCGAGCCTTCAGAGGGAGACAGCCAGGGGCGTAACTAGAGGGGAGCAGCTCCTGCACCTGCAGGGGGGCACAGAGCTGTTAGGGGGCCCCAACTACTACTTCACTACCTCCGATAAAGGGATCCATTATTCAGATCAGGTGTTTTGTGGCTGCACATGTTATGGCTGTGAAGATTATGATGGCCACACCTGTTTTATGGCCCTTGGAAGATGGGCCCCCAGGCTGTGAGGGTCACCAGGGGAAAGGATGTGAATATTAGGGGGAGGGGGGGTCTTAAAGGTTTGCAGAGGGCCCCATGATTTGTAGTTACGCAACTGGAGACAGCTGCACAACAGAGGGGATAGAAGGAATCAAAGGGGAGCCCCAGGTAAGT